>NC_056732.1:240491171-240791171 GCF_019279795.1 Protopterus annectens | reverse complement strand
GGGAGCCTTGAGCAGCCTACCTGTCCCTGTAGGAAGTGACCTCAGCACAAGAAGCTGTAGTAATTGGTTGTTTTGGACCATTTCTAGCTCTTTTGTAGTTCACTGTTTAAAATCCGCATTTGCACGGCTTTGCACGGTTGTGCGCATATATATGTTAAACAAGGTTAAACTTCTTCTGGCTCCGCCAGGTCTGCTCTTCAAATTTTCCCTTAAGGAAGCTCTACTCTTAGTATAATCAGACTACTCACTATATTATAAGCCTAGCACTTGTTCTCAATACTTCTCTACTAAGTAAGCACTCTCGTACTAAGTAAAGCACTACATCTACTTACCACCCCTGTGAATACCCACTTCCCTTAAAGGTACAGCACTCCCTTATACTGTTCTAGCATGTCGAGTGGTAGATTACTGGCGTCCTCTCCAGTTCAGCTGGTCAATCTGGGTATCTTGAGACAATGCTACAATTGTCTCATGTACACAGACAACCCTCTCCTCCTCCCAACAAACACAAATACATGTGAGAGATGCAACTATATAGCCAAACTGGAGGCTGAACTCTCTCAACTCAGGGCTGGCATGACTAGTTAGGAGGAGATGGTAACCACACACACAACAATCCCAGTCCCACATAGACCTACCACAACTGCAAACCAAACACATAAAAACACAAAGACATACTCGGAGGCTCTAATAAAAAACCTACCAAAACAACAGAGGCTCCCAAAGCAGACATCCAAAAATCCACCACCTCAAAACAAAACACCTGCAACACATACTTCAATAAATCAGTGTGTCAACCAATCACAGCCCTTAAGGCCAAACACCTTGCCTGATACACTAGTAATAGGTGACTCTATAGTCAGACACACTGATGTCCCACTGACCAGGCTGAACAAGGAGAGGGTGACTGTGAGCTGTCTGTCGGGAGCTAGGATCCACCACATAACACACGCACTCAAGTCACTCCAAAGCAAGTACAAATATGACTCCGTCATTGTCCATGCTGGTGTGAATGACCTGAGACGTACCTCCCTGGACTACATGACAAGAGACATAGAGGAGCTCTCCGATTATGTAGCCCAGGCTGGTATGACCCTGACCCTGAGAAGCATCTTGCCCTCACCAAGAATGATACCACAATACAAAGACAAGATGATCAGCTTTAATAATTGGCTCAAGTACTGGTGTCATTCTAAGGGGATCCAATGTCTGTCTGCCTGGGATGACATGTTGGACAAGCCACGCTGCTTTGCAAGGGATGGCTTACACCTGTCACCACTGGGCTTCCGGATATTGGCTAAGGCTCTTGCCACTCCCATAGTGCCTTTTTTAGGCAAAGCTCAAAAGACAAACCCACCTCCTTAGAAAACAAAAATGGAAAAAAACTAAGGGTAATGCTGCTCAACGCCAGAAGTCTAAATCTCAAGATGCAGGCACTTGATGCACTCCTCAGCATGGAGAACATTGACGTCTGTGCAGTAACTGAAACCTGGTTTAAGGCTCCTGAGAGCACCCCAGCGCTACCAGGCTATACCTCATATCATGCTTTTGGCCCCAAAACCCAGGCCGAACCACAAAGGGGGGGGAGTGTCTATATTCATCAAGGACACCCACACCTCCAGGTTAGTAGCAACACATGAAGCATCAGAGACCATACAGGTACAACTAACCATAGGCAAAACTGCTATACAACTGGTAGCATGTTACAGACCACCCTCCCAATCTCAAGAACCCCACTCAGCCTTCCTGAAGACATTGGAGGATATGAATGTATCACAAAATACCATCATACTGGGAGACTTCAACTACCCAAACATAGATTGGGTACATTATTCTAGCCCTAATACCCTAGCCCAAAGGTTCCTGGAATTCATAAATTCAAATGCACTGGAACAACTAGTCACCTCTCCCACTAGGGGAGATAATATACTAGACCTGATCATCACAAACATGGGGACAAAATGCTCCACACCGGAAGTATACCCCTCACTAGTGAGATCTGACCACAAACTAATCACCCTTGATATACATATCCCACCTCTACCCCCAGCACAAAAGACCACAGTGAAAAACTTCTCAAAAGCAGACTTCACTCTTCTTAAGACTGAGATGGTATCCTTTAAGCCCACCGTACAGTGGATACCACATCCCACAATGCCGAATCCTTCACAAATGCTTTCTATGGACATCTCCAAGAATGCATGGATCATGCATCCCAAATAAATCCAAGTCCCTCTCCACCAAAGGTAAGCGTCCTGTCTGGTGGACCTCAGCCATAAACAAATTGTATAACAAAAGAAGGAAGCTACTGCACGTCAGAGCAAAATCCCATGAAGGGAAGTCATCTCTGATCAACATTAGCAGAAAACTACGTTCTCTCATAAAAACATCCAAGGCCAACTTTGAGAGAAAAATCGCTAAGGACACTAAAGATAACCACAAAGCCTTCTTCAGCTATGTTAGAAACCTGGGCGGAAACCCTCAGATATGCTCAGAGTTGGTTCACAACAACAAAAAATACACTGAACCCACAGATATTGCCAACATTCTGGCTGACAGGTTCAGTGCAAATTTCTCCCCTCCCTCACCCCCAAAAGAAGAAATACTTATCCCAGCTGAATGTAATCTCCCTGTCATCTCAGATGTCCAAGTGAGAACCGCCCTAAACAAAGCAAAAAACACAGCATCAATGGGACCTGACGGTATCCCAGGTTGCATGTTATGTGAACTCCAAGAGGAGCTAAACCCACACATAAAAATGCTATTTAACTTTAGCCTTACTTCGGGATATGTACCTGAACACTGGCGTACAGCAACAGTGGTCCCACTCCACAAGGGGGGTGCCTCTACAGACCCTGGAAACTACCACCCCATAAGCTTAACCAGCCTGGTCTGCAAAGCTATGGAAAGAATCATTATGGAATTCATAAACAGAGACATAGGGGACCTACAGACACTTGACCCCACCCAGTTCAGCTTTGTAAAGGGCAGATCCTGCCTTTTAAACCTGGTTGACTTTTTCGAAACAGTCACTAGAGCCATTGATGAGGGCAAAGCAGTCCATACAGCATACCTGGACTTGGCTAAGGCCTTCGACACAATACCCCACTCAGGCATCATAGATAAGCTCAACAGCTTAAAAGTAAACCCTTATGTCACTCACTGGGTTGCAAACTGGCTAAAGGACAGAACCCATAAAGTTAAAATCGCTGGAGCAATGTCAGTCTCAAAGCCAGTCACAAGTGGTGTCCCACAGGGATCTGTCCTGGGACCCCTCTTGTTCGGCATTTATTTCTCAGATGTTAAAGCAAACATGGGAGGACTGTGGCTGACAAAGTTCGCAGATGACTGCAAACTAGGTGCCATAGTCGATACACCAGCAGACACATACATCCTACAAAAAGGCCTCACAGAAACGGACAACTGGTGCCGGAGTCACGGCCTTAAACTAAATGCCAAAAAATGTATAGTCATCCCCTTTGGGAAAAACAAAGTACCCACAAATTATCACATAGACAGCAACCCACTGAGTACGGAAAAAGTCATCAGAAACCTAGGGACCCAAGTCGACAGCGACCTCTCATTTGACACCAACGTTGCCAAAGTGGTTAGAAAAACATTCTACCTTGCACACCTCATCATGAAGGGATTCACATCCAGATCCAAGGATGTCATTGTACCCCTATATTCCTCCCTCATCAGACCCATGATTGAGTACAATGCCCCATTTGGTATGTACCTCATCCGGCATTTGCAACAGCTGGAGAGACCACAAAAGTACCTCACCAAGAGGATCAAGGGTCTCCAACATATGTCTTATTCTGCCAGACTAAAGAAACTTCAGCTCTGTTCAGTAGCATACCGCCTGCTCAGAGGTGATCTCTGCCTGACGTACAAGGCCATGTCCAATCAGGATCTGATGGACATGCTCCACCTCAAAAAATCCAAATCCATCAGGACCACGAGAGCTAAAGACTTAAACCTCGGCACAAGTATGAATAGGACATGCTGGAGTGATAGATTCATAACCCAGAGGCTTCCCATGCTTTGGAACAAGATCCCAGTTCGTATTAGGCAGAGCCCCTCACTGACTCTCTTCAAGAGAAATCTTGATGAGTGGATGGGAGATCGTAAGTTTACCTCAGGGGTCACATCTGTATCACTGCTAGACAGGGGCACAGTAATCTAATTCTATTATATAAGGGGACCTTCATTGTGTCACTACTAGACAGAGGCACAGTATTCTAAATTTATTCTGTACATGTTTTGTACCATTTAATGGGGTGGCAAAAGCCACATCACTATGTCTAGGCTTACAAATGCCCCAGGGCAGATAGCCTAGTACTATACTATGAAACTATGAAACTACTATATATATATATATATATATATATATATATATATATATGAGTGTGTGTGTGTGTGTGTGTCTATATATATATATATATATATATATATATATATATATATCTATATATATATGTCTATTGTGTATGACCAAACTGCCCTAATGTCAAATGTAAAACACTGAAAAAATAAGGTCTATCAAATGAAAACAATAATATTGAGAAAGGAAAACTATTTCCTCTCCTGATAATAAATTTAACCCCCCCACCCATAACACTATTCTCAAATTTGTCTGTATAGTGGCAGTGTTACAGGAATGATTTACTGATTTTAAGGTATAGGGTCAGGGTTAGGGCTGGGGGGAGGGACAGAGTTAAGGTTAGGGTTAACACCCATTAATAAAGAGGACAGGGAGCTCTGCCCACCTGCATCACCTAAGTAAGGGGTGCTAACACTAATCCTAACACAACACCCTCCTCCAACCCTAACACTACACCTTAATATCATTAAAACCTTCATGTAACACTGCCACTACACAAGGCAGACTCAGGCACACATTCACAAACACATACAAAAGACACTACATCTATTCACTAAACAAACCCTTCCTCTTACCCTAAAATACACAAGCTCGCACACAAACACACAACACCCATCCTTCACTCATCCCCAACCCTAACTCTAACTCAAATACACACACACACACACACACACACACACACACACACACACACACACACACACACACACACACACAAGCCCTCACCCCCCCAAATGCAGGGCAACCGTATGTGTGTGTGTGTGTATATATGTATATATATATATATATATATATATATATAGTACGGGGGCAAAGTACTCCTCATTAAAATGTAATAGCAATTTTTACAGTTCATTGACAGCTATAGATAATGTAGTGTTTGCATTTAATTTTGTATTTCTTGTGTTTATTCATATCTTCTGAGCATTAAACTAAACCATTTATTCCCTCCCAGAGATGCATTTGAAACTGTGCTGATAACAGGATTACATTTTAATTGTGTCACATACTGAATGTTAATTTTGCTTAAAAAAAAAGAAAAGATATGTGTGGAAAATGTTGAAAAAATAAATCAATAAAATTGTTACTGACTGCTATCCTAGTGATTAATTTTATAAAAACAAATAAGTACATGCTGCTAGTGAGAGATGTTGTCATTAATTTCTGAATGTCCGTTCTGCATGCTTGCATTCTTAACCCACTAATGCTGTTAAGTAAAATGCCATAATGCATAATCTTTTCTCTTGCTTTCCTGCCCAGAAATCGCTTAATCTGTTTCTCTGACTGGCTATAGTTTTTCAGCTGCCATGGAAACCATGCTTATCCTCTCTGGACAGCGACTTTATATCTGAAACTAAGCTTATCACCAAACACCTCATAGTTCTAAAGCAAACCAACATGGTTTTAACTACGATCACTATCATCACCGCTTCCATGTATAGCCTGTATATCTAATGCAAGGTTTTTCTCCAGGCTTCTGCTGCAAACAAAACAGGTGTGCCTTCCTTCAGCAGGTCTGATTCAAAGTAGAACTAGGAAAGACTATCCATCCAGGGGTTTCTTTTGAATGACTGGGTGCTGTTTTTGTTTGCTGTCTCTGGTGAAAGTGAAAAATGACAGATATGGCTCTTCCTATAATGTCAGCAGTATAATAGTATTCATGCAGTGTCCTGGCTTTAGTAATTTCATATTTTTCTTACTTCCATAGCTATTTTTGGCAAGATAAAGCTTACTTTGCCTTTCAAGTTGCATCCAAACTTTTTCTTAACTACAGTAGAACAAAATCTTTGTGTCACTAGTTCAAAATACAGTTGTGTTATGCACATAATATTACTGTAGTTTTAAAAAATATCTTTCAATTAGTCATAATGAGCAGAAATGTTGCTGCTGATTTTTCTGTCTCAGAAACCTTTTACATTTGTTTTCTTTGAGACCATGCAGTTATCAGTGTCATGTTATTAACAAAGCAGTCAGACTGAATTCCTCACATTAAAATAGCTGCCTTTAAATTAGTCTATTTTATTGCGAACTGTTGATTTATTTTCCTGTCTCCAAGTTGGACCCTTCCTTTAAATCTATACAATATATTCCTGCAACACAGAATGCAATATTATATTCCTGTGTTGCAGAACGCAATATATTCCTGTGTCACAGAACACAATATATTCCTGTGTCACAGAATACAATATATTCCCGCATCACAGAACACAATATATTCCTGCGTCACAGAATACAATATATTCTTGTGTCACAGAACACAATATATTCCTGCATCATAGAACGCAATATAGTCCTGAGCACAGAATTCAATATATTCCTGTGTCACAGAATACAATATATTCCTGTGTCACAGAATACAACATAGTGCAATATGATACCAGGCTTGAACTGCTAGTACAAATGGATTGCACAAAATGCCCATTTTTCACTAAATTAAAATGTTCAACCATCCATGTGATAGCCAGTTTCCCACCTTAACTTGTTCATTATCTGATTATTGTATTGTTAACCCAGAACTGTCCCATTAAATCTTTATAACCAGACCATATCAACAAAGTCCTCCTTTTCCTTAGATACCCTACACTAACTTCCAGTTTCAAGTCAGTATGTTCTAAAAGGTATATACACCGAATGCCTTATGTATCCAGGGCCTATAACATCTACAACGTATATGCATTAATGACTACAGTCATTTTTGTCTGTCAGTCTAGAGATCTGCTTAGTAAATTACTCCTGCACCATTTTTCTCATTATCATTTCAGGGCTAGGTTTCACTAGAATACCCCAAACATAAGGCACCTAGATGTTACTAGCCATATATGGATTAGCTTCACAGTGCAACTTTTCAAGATGACCAATAAGCATGACCTTAAGTTCTCCTATACAGCCAAATCCATAGGGGAAAAATTTTGCTTCAGGTATTCACATTATGCAATCGGATTTTAATGCAAAAGCCTCTAGTCATAATACAAACTTTTCTTAAATTCAGGATGAATTAGTTTCTGCTAGTCCATTCATGACACCTATCTAGCATTTTCTCTAATCATTGTTACAGAACTCAGAACTACGTTATGTGTGTGTGTCTGTGTGTGTGTGTGTTTGTGTGTCTGTGTGTGTGTGTGTGTGTGTGTGTGTGCGTGTGTGTGTGTGTGTGTGTGTGTGTATATATATATATATATATATATATATATATATATATATATATATATATATATATATATATATATATAGGGGACCATTTGTTTGTTTGTTTACTAATAGTGCAGAGATTGGTAGACTAGGCCTCATTTTAGTGATGATTTACTGTTGTGCAAACAATACAGATAAAAACTGAATCAAGTTCAAGTTTTTTGCAGAGCTGTACCTGTCAACTGTCCAGATTTTTCCAGAATGTCCAGATTTTTGCCTCATATTTTTGGTCTGGTCCTCATAAAATTTGTAGTTTTCTGGCAAATGACTGTGGATTGAAGTCACTGATTAATGATATATACTTAAATCTCAGACTTTATATCATTTATCATCCTTCAGAAAATACATACTAAAGCAAGGCTTGTTATTCTTAGAATTTCTGTGTTTATAAGAGCAGTATTTGAAGTCTGTCCCTGATATAAGGTCTTTGTCCCTCCCCATTATTTCCAGATTTCTTGTGCTCAGAGGTTGAGAGTTATGTTGTAGACATAGGATCATATAATCTAGAAAAAATATTATTTTGTTTTTATATACTTCAGTTGACACATTATTGGCTAACAAGAAGTGGGATTCTCCAGCATAGATCCCCTACTTCAGCCCATGTCACCCAAGATAAGTTAGTAAGCTGAGCATTGGTAAAGCTGGCAGATGGGGTGGAAGTGAATGGCCAGCACCAGCTCTCCCATCCCAGATGAGAGATGGCAGTCTCATTCTTTGCATTGGTGACTCCCAGTAGGGGTTCAGAGTCACAACAGGAAGCCTGTTGGTCTTTGGATATGTATGTGTTCACAAACAGAATATGCTGTAGTGGAGATCTGCACATGTGCAGAGGTATACACATGTCATCCAGCAGTGTTGTAGAGTTGGGCTACCATGCAACAGGATTAGGTCTATATCAAAAACTCAGTAAGTACCCATGATGATGCCAAATCATGGCTCTCCTGTATAATTTCTCAGCCTAAGGGCAATTAGTTCCCTTTCACTATTCTTCCCCTCCACAGCAACATTTCCTCAACTGGGAGGTTAGCTGAATCCTTGGGCTTAATATGTTGGGTTATTGTAACTGAGTCACTAGTTAAGAAAAAGCATACAAAAGTTGAAATCACAATCAGTGACATAAGACAGCACCAGGCTGATATTGAAATGACCACAGGAGGCTTGTAAAGGCTACTAGGTATGAAGTAACTGTAGTTTGTGTCATACATAAGCTGTTCAGACTGTTAAGGTATAAACCAGGAAGACTAGTGCTCATCAAAAGGTTTTTGGAAACCTTACTATAGTTTTGTTAAGTAATACTGTAATGACACAAGGATTAACAGTGTTCTGAATTGTATCAAGGTTCACCTCTGAAACCACTCCTGTTCATAATGGTAATGGACTACATTAGCAAACAGGTAAGAGGAAGAGGTCAACAATGCTGCTGTATGCTGATGATGTCACACTACAGGAAGATTGTGACATGAGCTTTAACAATTCATAGGGGACAGGAATGCAAACCTGAAGGCACGTGGGTTGAAACTGATTTTAGAGAAAGCAGTGGTTACAACAACAAATGGAAAAATGAGAAAGGTATAAGAGAAAACAGTGGGACAGGTTAACAACTTCACGTATCTGGGAGGTGTTGCTTAGTAGAAGGGAAGTCTCAATGAGGAGGTCAAAGCTAGAATCAAAGGTGCTGCAGGCAAATGACACAACATTCAGGGTAGTATGTGACAGATTAATGCTAAAGATGCTGAAAAGTAAGGTGTACAAAACAATGTTGTGACCAGTGCTTCTAAATGGCAGAGAAACCTGGACAATAAAGACAGAACAGCTGAGGAAGCTTGAGGAGATGAAGTGCCTGAGATGGGTAGAAAGATATGTATACTGTGAGACAGATGAAGAAATGGGGAGATCAGAGTAAAACCCAAAGTACCCTCAATTGCAAAAAAGATCAAATAGAACATATTGTGGTGACCAAGTCACATGTACAGGAAAGTAGAGGATATGTTGGTAAAGTAGCATTGGAAAAATCAGGAAGAAGATGAGAGGCGATGAAGACATTCAACCAAGAGATGGATGGACTGGTTGAGGGAAGAACTCTTAACAGTCTGGCATAACTGTTGTTTTTTTTTAAATAACAAACATATTTATTAAATTATCACTTATGACATAGCAATCATTCATTTATATAAATGAAAACAAACCTATTGACATAGTTTCAGTTGCAAACATTATTCATAACTTATAATCTATCCAGTCATTATAGGTCAAACATTACATAGCTCATTCAATTCGTTCCTTAAACCTCATTCCTCCGCCAAAACATTCTTCTGCATGTATTATTCCCAAAATTTACATTTTTCTATGTAAATTTCTCCTACCTTTTTCTAAGATCCCACCCACAGTAGTTTTATCTCTGTTTCTATGTTCACTACTTCGAGTACAGTTTGTTTAGACTTTGATTTCCATTTTCTAGTAGTTGCTTTTTTGGCAGCCACTAGAATTAAACTCAACAAGGCCTTACTGGGTTTAGGCAATTCCAATTCTGGATCATAGCTCAAAAATCATTTCTTTAGTTACACCTATTTGCTCACCTAGTATTTTTGTTAGAGTAGCCTGTAGAAAATTTTTAAAGTCTGACAACTCATTACACTCCCAAAAATATGTTCCCATTGTGTCTTTCTTTCCCATCACACCTCCAACATTTGCAATATACCTGAGGACATATTCTTTGAAGTCTGCTTGGGGTAGAAAATACCTATGCAAATACTTCCAAGCAAAGATTCTAAATCTTCTAGACATTGTTGCTTATCTGGTAGTCATACATATATCCCCCATTGTTTCTTTGTCAAGCCTGTAACCAGTCTTTCTTCCCAATCCTTTCTGACCTCCTCTAATTGATTCCTATAGTTATCATGCAATATTTTACTTGCCCTACTAATTATGCCTTTTTTAACAGTAGCTTATGTTCTAGATTCTACTCAAAACTCTACCAGTGCTGGTATTTCTCTTAGGATCCTCCTATATCTTTCTCTTTGCCTATACTCTGATATCAATCCTTGATAAGGGAAGGCATTTCTAGCCTGTAGTCCAAATGAATTATTGGTCTCTTCCCATTATATTGCCTTTCCCTCTATGATTGTTTGCTCCCAATACCGTGGGCTCTTTGCTAGTTTTCTCCAGTAAAATTTCAGCCCCTCTTGCCTTCTCTGTGTACCCCTAATTGCAGTCATCCCTATCAGCAGAATCTCCTTTTTCCATCCCCAAGTTGGATTAGTTCTTAGAATATGTTCTACTACTTTATGAACACAATCTTCTGTGTGGTTATTGTTATTCTCCTTAAGGATCTGCATCCAAAATCCCAGTCTCTCCTTGTTTATTGAGCTTACCCTCATCTCATCATCATCCCTTTCCACTTTGAATTATAGCTTTCTGCTTCTGCTTTGTATAGAAGTC
The DNA here is from genome assembly GCF_019279795.1 of Protopterus annectens. NCBI lineage: Eukaryota > Metazoa > Chordata > Ceratodontiformes > Protopteridae > Protopterus > Protopterus annectens. The sequence goes on along the minus strand of NC_056732.1, from coordinate 240,780,157 downwards.
TTAACTGTGTAGCTCTGATATTCCCCTTCAAATCAGGTAATCCAAAACACCTTGTTCTAGTGGCATGATCAAATTATCCCACTTGACTCTTCCCTCTTCCCCTCCCTGATAAAATCCTTCAACTCTTTATTAATTGCTACCCACAACTTCTCCTCTGGTTGATAAAAATATGCCTTGCCTGTGTATAAAACTAATGGGACTAAAACATTTTCCCTGTTTGTATTATGCTATTCATATCCATAAAACAGTTTCCAATTTCTCAGTTTTTGTATTATCTTTTTTTAGTCTCCACCTATATATCCTTAGCTGCCAAAACAGGATCCTTTTTAATCCATACTCCTAAGTACTTCATTTTGTCATGACCCCATAAATATGGGTATTACTGCACCAGTTTATGTGTTGGTAGATAGATTACAGCTATTGCCTTAGTTTTATCTTCATTAATTTTGTATCCCAAAAAAGACCTGAAACTGTCTCAGAATGTTGTAAAACATTGAAATGTCTTTTTCTGGTTTATTAGGTATAAAATAATATCGTCTGCAAATAAAACCAATTTTCTTGACTACCATGCCAATTATGTCCTTGTATTTCTGAGTCCATTATTTTCTTTGCCAGTGGTTGTTCCTCTACTCAAACAGAACTTAGAGTGGAAACCCCCCCCCCTTAATTTTTGCCTCCGATCTTTCATATATCCTCATAATCCACCTTTTAGTTTTATCAGAGAATGCAAATGCTTCCATTGTCATACTTATAATATCCCAGCTTACTCTGTCAAATGCTTTCTCTCCATCAAGACCCACCAATAGCAGTGGTATTTTCTTACATTCAGCTTCCCTCGGGATCATCATTGTTCTATTAATGTTGTCAAATGTTTGCCTCCTTTCCCGAAAACCACATTAATCCATATCTATCACTTCTGGCATCACCTTTACTATTCTTTTAGCCATTATAGACATAAACACTTTATAATCATGGTTTAGGATTGAAATAGGCCTATATGAACCTGGCTCTGATGGGTCTTTACCATCTTTAGACATTACAGTCACCACTGCTTTCTTCCAAGGATATTGGTGTTTGTCCTCCTTTTAAAATACTGTTAAAGAAAACCTTCCAAATCTTTATCAGTTTCTTCCCTCATAGCTTCCAGACCTCCACAGGAATGCCATCTATTTATGTAGACTTTCCTGTAGATTGGTTATACATCAACATTTTTCTCTTATCTCATCCTATCCTAATTGTTAGTAATTGAACCTCATCTGCCTCTAACCTTGGCATATTTAATTCTTCCATATATAGTTCCATTTGTACTTTTTATTGATTTCCACATCCCTCTGCTTTATACAGGTTTTCATAAAATTTCTGAAATATTTCTAACACCTCTACAGGATCTCTGGCTATTTTTCTTGTTATAGGTTCCCTAAACTGGCAACAACCATTTCTACCTTCTGTTGCCTGAGCTGTTGTGCTAAAAGTTTTGTGCTCCTGAGTTATTATCAAAAAAAGTTGCTTAACAGCAGTCTTTCTAAACTCATGCATATTATCGGGGTAATCCCTTATTTTCTGTTTAGCATTCAGCAGTTGCGCCTCTTCTCGTTCTGTGAGATTCCCCCTATTGTGCAATTCTTTAACCTTTATCAGTCCCTCTAAATAATTCTTGTTACTTCTTAACCATATCTCTCTTTTATCTCCACCCTATTTTTAAACTCCACTTTAATTTTATACCACTCCCTAGGTATATTTTCAGAAGAAATGTCTATCTTGTCTAATAATTCCTGAATAATTTCCACTATCCAGTCCTTAAATTCCTCTCTTTTTAACAGAGAGGTAGGGAACTGACATTTCACTTACATTTTTGGTCAGCCATAACTGTTGAACAAGGTAGGAGAGTAACTCTGAGTCAGGAGAGCATGACAATTGATGGAATACCCCAGTCTCATACAAAAATAAGAACATGAGATTTGATGATGAAAATTATCACGTTGTAGCAGGTGTTGTTTTAAATCAGTGATAAATTTGGATATGACTAGTAAAGTTTTGATGTTATATGGAAGGACAGCCCAAGACAGGAGACCACTGGTACTAAACATTTTTATGCAGCAACTAAGTGTGGTAGTAAACATAGCAAAAGTAGGAATGTACAGGATGAATGAAGTGGCCTTCAGAAGATGCAACAATATTTGCTCTCCCTAGCCAGTTAGCAACAGTTGAAAATGTTTGTTAGTTTATATTTGACAGTGTCCAAAGTACAGCCTATTGGTATCTTAACAGACCAATCCATGGGCTCCAAATTAAGCCTTTTCTGCATCCCAAAAATCATTGCTTTGGTCATGATAAAGTTAATTTCCAGTTCCATTTCTGAAGACCAATCATGAGTCTTGTAGGGATCACTGATTTAATTAATTTGTTGATTATTTATGCTTCTTCTCTGGGACAATTCAACTGAACCCATTTTCAATGCAGGGAGTGGAAGAAAGGCTCCAAAACAAGAATACCATGCAGTTTTTAGATCCCCCCTCATGGTTGCTAGCCATTTGACCATTCACTACAACTATGTTCCTTTGTTCTCATCTAGGTGTGGCCCAATCATCATATAGGCTGCCCTAACCCCTCCTCCTAAATGCTACCTGAATGGGTACTGTGGAATTGGCACTCACTTTCACAAGTGAAATATTGCTCATACAACCCCATCATCCTTGAGCAAATATCTTCTCCCTGTAGGTTTCTTGCCTCACCTGGTTTGTATATCATCAAGTCTCATGCCATACTCCTCAGCTTCCCCTTTGAGAGACGAATGGGTATTACCTCTTCTTTACTCTCCCTTCATGACTGACTTCTACAACATCCAGATTGCTAATCAAACCCAGTTTGGGGTTTATCCCTCTTTGCTATGCAGCCAGCATTTGCATAACACCTGCAAGACAGTTACATATATTCAATAGTATATGGTATGCAGGTTTATGTCTAGTAACTGTGAACATATAAGAAACATAACAGAGGAGCCAACAGGATCCACATCTGATGGGGAGGGAACATGTTGAGTATATGTATATACTATATGTGGATAGCAAGCACCCAAGACATATTTATACCTGTGTCAGTGTTAGTGGCACAACACAAAGCACACTCATGTTTGGTGCAGAAAACTTTGGGTTCTATTGCCACAACATGTAGATTGATTGCTGACACTGCAGGTGCTACATAAGAGGGTGGGGTGCTATACTCCTGAGTGTGCCATCTTTTGGATGAGATGTTTAATCCAGGTCCCAGCTGCTTGGTTGGTGGCAACTCATGTGGATGTAAAAGATCCCATGGCACCTATCAAAAAGAGTAGGGGAAGTTTCCTGATGTCCTGGCCAAATGTCCACCTCAGGTCTCCCCTGAAAAGAGGCTACTAGCCTAATAGGACTAACCTGGTTATCAAAGATCTTTTCTATGACAGGACGAGTTATATTTCTACACTGTAGTAACACAGAACTGACCCAGAACTGTAGAATTTATGTAATGGGGTTATAGCTATTTAGGCAATAACTATACTTCAGGCATAATCAAAAGGAGGATTATGATTTAAGTTGTCTTTTTTGTTGTCACAGTAATGATATGACTTAAGAATAGCCAAATGATTAGCATACATCAGCCCTTTACTGTCCTGGTTGATGATTATTAAGTCAGTCTGAGTCACTAAGTGGCTTAGCACCTGGTGAGGATGCACCAGACATGGCCCCTGGAAGGAGGCCTCACAGCAGAGCCACTCATAACTGAGAAACAAAACTTCTCAACTTGGTAATGCCTGGGGATATTGTAGGATAAGCTTGGGGCTGTTGATGAGGACTACGAAATCTGGTTTGCTCTGCCCAGCTTGCTACTGCTGTGACTGTGACTCTTACCAGGGCAAATGGTTTAGAAAATGGAAAGATGAATATCATTTTGAAGTGGTGCTCTTATATTATATAATGCATTTCATATCCTCTGAGGTCATGGCTGAAAACCAGTACTGAGCCAATCAACCTGTCTGGTACATAAAAGGTAAAAAATGTTAGAAAAAATTAAGGTCATTATGGTGCTCTGTTACTTAGATTGATATCCACCCTAACTAAACTACTAATTTTTCTGATTACTAGACTATAGATATATATCTGCTTTTCTTATACCTTGGTTTACCCGCTTTCTTTAGACATAATTCCTGCGATTCATTAACAATCATGTAGGCTTTGCATAAGACCTACACAATTTAAGTGTGTTAGTGCGATGAGCAGCAGTGTTTGTTAAATGCGCATGATGCTCATCTTGCTTATATGTTGATAAGCACCTTTTCATGACCAATAGAAGTGACGGTAGCCATGAAAAACTGCAGGGAAACTTGTGCACACAATGTAAAAATATCTCGTTGTAGGCAAACCTATTATGCGAGCAAACACACAGATAGCTTATACAAACTGAGGACAAATTGATTGAAAGAATGAAGATGCATGGGAAGTTAAATGGGGAAAATGTACACAGAATATAATGGTAATGCTGCAGATAGAACTAAGAGGGGAGGGTAAATAGAGAAAACGTACTCAGATAATGCAGCAAAATGTGCTTATGTCACAAATAAACATTTTTAACATAAATACTTCCATAGTGATGTAATAATAATTAACCTTGTTCACAATTCTTGACCCATGCACATAAATAAAACAGACATGCTAACAAAGGATGTGAGAGGGACACAAAGTAACAGTGCAATGTAGGGGAGTAAATGTGATCTAAATATTAAAACATGCTGAGTTGAGATAACAGCAAATACAGTAGATACATTAGGGGCTATTCACAGGACTGCATTTATTGGATATTGCATGTGTACAGAGGGAATGTATGTGTGCTAATTGATGGTACTGATGAATACTTCTCTTCATCTTGTATAAAAAAACAAGAAAGGAACACTACGGCTGTTGTGTCATGCACATCCTAATGGGACATGAGTTTGCTATTTGTTGTCATTTGCAACCATAACAAAAGGTGTATATTATATTTAAACATGTATTAGACAAACGTGTTGTACATTCATATAAATCCTAATCTGTAATATAATAACACTCAAAATGCACAAATGACAAGGCAACACAGATCTTATCACATTTCATTAGTTCAAGGTCTCCTTTAGTAAATGGAGTGCATCTACTCCATCATAATACTGGGTATATGCACAAGAAATGACAGCAAACACTACCATAACAGCATGTAAAAACATAAACACACAAGAAAGTGTCCTAACACAGCTCCAGTTACATTTTATGATGGTTTTGCATCATGCCATACAGTAAGGAATGTTATTTAAGCCCAAATGTCCCATAAAGCTCTGCACTATGAAGTAAAGATTTACAGTACTACATAAATGTTTGGAGGAAGATGTGAAATGCAGAGCATTATTATTTGGAAAATTAGTAATGCCTGTGAGCAATCAATGACAGACTCAAGATTTGTATCTTGCTAGACTCAAACACGTGCCAGGACAGATATCAGAAAGCTGCATATCAACAATTGATGCCATAGAAATAGGTATGCCATTTGTGTCATGAAGAACACTTTGAAGGTCTTACAGCACTTTCCTATTGTAATGAGTATGGATCCCCTACCTTGGAGCATGAGGGCTTAAAAATGTGGCCATCTGACTATGCCATAACTGTTTTCTTTGCCTAAGCTGCTCTGATCTGACACAATTATCTCAACGGCAGATATTACCAGATTCAAATCCCTGCCTGTCACACTACAAACTCTACAGTGTTGTGCATTGACTGAGTCTGTCACAGGAAATAGCAGCAGAACTTGCCACAAATAACTGAAAATAATGTGTGAAGTAAGAAAGGACCTCTGATGATAACTTGTACAATATTAATTTATAAGAATGATGACAAGAAGGTACCTATGGTAATGTTCACATAACTGTGAGCAGTCCAATATCAATGTTCCTTGGCCTACGAAGTGCTTCCCATTGCTTTGTATACACACTGTCCCCGAACTGAACCACACTGTATCTGTGTAGGCATGCTATACAAGCCAGTACTCAATGCATGTGCCATAGGAGCACTCAGACAATGATATTTGCAGAACAAGTGTTTCACTATCATGAAATTACAAAATGTGTTTATATTTGTTTGTCTAATATAAAAATGGATACTAATGGCTTGATGCAGTGTCATTTGTGTAACATCAGTACATTCATATAATGTTGCCCTTTGCTGGAATTGAACAGAAAAATATGTAAGTCCATCAACTAATGAAATGGGTATGAATTACATGCACCACAGTGATAATCTTAACACAATTGTGAGACTCCAGATATGTGCAGTCATTCTAGCATATGATTGTGTTGCTAACAATTTGTATGAGATAAAAAGGATGTGGGAGGCTTCATCCATGTAAGTGTGCACATTATAACTGTGGCAGACGTCGCTCATGCATAACAGTATAAGGACATTCAATGGTCGCAGTCAGTTCATTTGGGTTTTGAACACCTGACTATACTACAATTGTGAGATATTTGGGTATTTCTGTGTATGTCATCCTGGTATCGCTGCAATGGATATGTATGCCTGCTATTTCTTTAAAAGATTGTTGCTACATGTCACACTCCAGAGTGCTGTGTATTGACTATGTCTGCCACAAGAGATAGCAATGGAGCTTGACACAAATAACTTAAATTAATGTGTGAGGTATGACAGTTGACACAACACCCAGACCCTGTGTAGAAAATGGGAAAAAGGGGTTGATTATGATGATGATGCTATATGTCACACAGTATTCCCTGATGCTAGGTATACCTAAACACACATAATGCATCACTGCAATGATAGAATAGTAATTATGCACAATGTGTCAATAATCACGGATTCAAACGCATGCCTTACTAAGACAACAACATACAGAACATTGTCCCTTTTCTTCACACCACAGAAGAATGCTTGGTAGATCTCTTACGAAAGCTATATTTCATCAAATGGCATCATCAGTATCAAATAAAACATTTCTCTGAGAAAAATTAACAGAGGTTCTTGTAAGAAGAATCAGCAGCTATACATGTATATAAAAGATATCTGGGTGACAACATTGTTACCTCCATGTGCTTTCACAGTCATACTAATACAGTTATGTCTAGGGGAGTAATGGCTGGGATTGAACTGACTACCTAAGAAAACAAGGTACAGAACATTGCCTGAATCATATTTTCTGCAAGTGATGTTGCTTTACACGTCTGATAGTGCACATTTGAATGTATAACATCACCATTTTTAACAAGATGAAGTTTCTGCTAAAAAGGAAAAAATTGGATGAAGACCACAGTAACACTTAACAGCTGCACATGCTATACATATAAGAAGCCTTCTCTATGCAGCATGACAAACACACACTCACACACTCACAGTAGTTAATTATTGGATTCAAACCACCTACCTATTTAGATTACACAGTCTAGACAGTACAGTATCAACAGCCAGTGCCATAAGATAAGTCATAACTGCATGGTAGTTCATTTTTGAAGGCATAATATAATCACTGTCTTGTCAAAACTGGGTATTGCTTGGGACTAATAAAAATGTATAGGGTAGCCCTCCCCTCTGCCAGTGAAAATATGTTTTCTAAGGGGTAGTTTACATAAGGGATTTGTCACTGAGCTAATTGTACATGACAGTACACACAGTCACATTATGTAAGAAAAGTTGGGTTTGAGCCCCTGACTTATCTAGTTACAGAACCTAGAAAACACAGTATTAATTGCAAGTGCCACAGCAGAAGTCTGACTTTTATAGTGAGAGAGTACACTTATGAAAGGATGACTTCATCAGTGTGCTGCAGAGAAGTTGTTTGTGGTAAAAGTGGGATAAGCAGAGTCCTCTCATGGTGCATATGTTCTTCCTGAGTTAAAGTAGATACAACACTTATTTTGATGAAGCTAAATGTACCTGACTCTTCAGCCAGACACATACATGCAAGTTAAGGATTGTTGGATTTGAAATGCTTACCTATCTAGTTACAGAACCCACAGAACACAGTATTAAACACAAAAGGCACAAGTCTGAATTTCATAGTGAAAGAGTGCTCTTATGAAAGGATGACCTCATCAGTGTGTTGCATAAAAGAGTTTTGTGATAAAAGTGTGATAAGGAGATTCCTCTCTCTCCATTTAAATTCTTCCTCCGACTTGAAGGAGATGCAGCATGTCAGTTGAGGAAGCTTCACATACCTGACATTTAAGCCACATATAAGTTCACCACTGTGAGATTTGAACATCCTACCTCTCTAGTTATACAGAACACTGTGAGATTTTAACATCCTAAAAACACCAAACAGATCCACTAACTTTAAAAACACGAATAAGCAACAGGAACTAATACTCCACTCTAAAGGTTGATAAACGAAGTAAACTTTTAATTAGATATTGAGCTACACACTCAACGTGCAATGCACGTTGAGTGTGTAGCTCAATATCTAATTAAAAGTTTACTTCGTTTATCAACCTTTAGAGTGGAGTATTAGTTCCTGTTGCCTTATTCATGTTTTTGAGATTTGAATATCCTACCTATCTAGTTACACAGTCTAGAGAACACTGTGTTAACAACAAGTGTCACAGGATACATTTGATGCTTAAGGGGAGAGAGTGCACTTTTGACAAGATGTCCTTATCAATGTGTTGCAGAGATGATGCTTGCGTTAAAAGTGAGACAAAGTACAGGGGGAGCTATGTCCAAAGTTAAACTTTTCTCCTGAGTGGAAATGGACAGCACATCTGATATTGAAACCTTATTTACCTGTCACTAGAACCACACATGCATGCATTCACCAATGTCACATTTGAACCACCTATCTGACTAGTTACACAATCTAGAGAATGCAATATGAATCACAAACACCACAGGAGACTTCTGACTTTAAAGAGGTGAAAAATCACATTTGTAAGTATTACAACTTCACTGTTTTGAACATCAGGTACTGTGCATTATAGATTTTGTGACAGATGCATGTGCTAGACAGGCCAACATAACAGCAGCATGCTTGTTCTGTGTAATTGCATAAGATCTATATACTATCATTTATGTACATTGTGTTACTGTGAGTGACATGTACCTGTTTCATAGAGTGGGGTGTCAATGATAATCACAGCTGTAAAACAGTGGATCGACAAGTAAGCATCATGACAGTTCATCTCAAGATGATTACATGCAAATAGTAACCATTTATTGTGTCACTGTCAGTTGTATTAGTTCATGTTTGCACAAAGTGCATTGGAAATACAAACAAGCACTTCCTGTATATGACCACGCAGTTCTGAATAACAGTAATAGATTATGTGTGAAAAGTTTACATACTATTGTAACAAAGTTGCAAGTGTAACCATTAGAGTGCAGACATAGATTAACAGACCACATTTATTAAATCAGCACCACTGTAAAATACAGATACATTGGTTTTAAAATTCCATTAATACATACAGAAGTTGTGCAACCTACTCACAAAATTCTTTGTTGTAATTGTTTTAACTCTGTCTCTGAAGGGCACCACTGCCAAGCTCACTTGCACAGATGATGGCAAAGTATTAGTGCATGCATAATGTGAAGATAGGTGAAGGCTGCCAGCCTAGCTACATAGCATTTTATAGATAATTCTGTCACTTGTAAATATTAACATAAGCCACAGGCTTGTTCTCTTAAATGTGAAAAGACTGTATTGGATGTTGAACTGAAAAAATGTAACAACAGTGCACTCTGTTGTAACAAAGCTGATATAAGTCAAGCATTGTGAAATTGTTTGCTGCAAAGCTTGAAGCTGAGCTGTCTAGGTAAAGGCATTCTGCCTATTGTTTTTAGGCCTGAGTTAATGACTAGAATTTGCATGTATAATTTACTTTATTGCTGTGGCTTCCTGACCACCTGCAAGATCAAAAGGGCTATTAACATCTGAGTTTCTGTTAGCCTGTGAACCAGAAAGAAATGATGTAATCTGAAATGAATCAGTGGTACTGTGTTATCAATTTAAGAAGAGAAAGAATGAGAGCATTTTAGCATTTGTCTTGAGAATATCCAACATCACCAGCACTCTGCCTGTGTTTTATATGTAAGTTTATTTTAGAATTGTGTTTTCTCTTAGATATAGCTAGGGACTAGGAAGATTAGATAATTTTTTTCTGTACTGATGTGAGAACTTTTCTACTGTATTATTTTAAGAATTTCTCTGTGATCTCTGAGCTCTTGACTAGCACTGTGTAGTAAGAAGTATTGTGTTGTGTTTTTATTATTCATTATTAAATATTTTTAAACCTTTCAAATGTGGCTGTTTTGTGTAGAGATACTTTAAGCTCTAAGAATACATTGCATGTATATAGTGATACTGGCCAAGCCACTCCAAATAAGCCTTGACTGTTCAATTGCACTTACCATTTGGATAATAATATTACACAGTGCAATTGAACACCCTTTCATAAGGACCTTTTGGTAACTTAAAAATATTAGTGGGTGGTGGCAGTGTTTTCTATTGTATAGTATGGGTAAAAGGGGCACAGCTGGAGAACCTGTGCCAGCCTTCCCCAGGAGTGTCTGTGTTAGTTGTATATAGCTCTTATCTCAAAGTGTGTGTGTGTGTGTGTGTGTGTGTGTGTGTGTGTGTGTGTGTGTGTGTGTGTGTGTGTGTGTGTGTGTGTGTGTGAGCTACTTGGGCAGGGACACGAAGCACTGGTTAGACAGAGAGGGTGCTGGAGGTTTTAGCTTACCCACTAGGCTGGGATCTGGACTCTGCAGCTGTGCCAGTGAGGAGTCTTATTGGGGACTTGTAGAGAAAGGGAGAAACCCGCCCCAGACTGACTGTGATCTCTGTGTTTTCTTAAGGGGAATTGTACTCTACTGTGTGTGTATTTATTATCCTTTCACTATATGGATGCTGCTCAGTGGTGTTAGTAGTGAGGCTTGAGGCTCATTGATTGCTGGGCCAGTGCACGGGCATCACATATAAATTGGTGGCAGTGGTGGGATATCCACACCACATATTAATTGTTTGGCAAATACTAATTGTCTTGTAGTGGAGTGGGTAGTGTGAATTCATGTAGCTTGTGTACATTGATCTCTGAAGGTGCTTTTGTACTCTAAATCAGCCACACACTGAATACTCAGAGTTCAGATCACAATTGTTTTATTTTTTTCATTAGCTTAGTTAGTCAGGGAGAGCTGGCAAGCATATCAGTAAAGGAGTACAGAAAGCTGACAAGGAGCCAGCTGGCTGAGATGTGCCAGGCTAGGGGACTGTTACATGGAAACGTGACTAAGGCAGACATGATTGCAGCTTTGGTCACAGCTGCATCAGACAACAGCAACCAGGAGGACGATCAGACTGGTAGTGGAGATGTACCACACTCAGAGAATGGACAGCTCAACCTTTCTGCAGAGGACTTAAAAATCCACCTGGAGCTAAAGAGACTTGAGTTGGAGGCCAGGCATTTGGAAATAGAAGCAGCTGAAAGACTGAGGCATCTAGAGAATGAGGACAATGAGAAACTGCAACATTTGCAGGCTGAGGAGAATGAGAAACGTCTACACCTGGAAGCTGAGGAAAAGAAAGGCAGAGCCAGCATGAAAAAGAGATGCTGACTCTTCACCAGAGTCATGGAGGCAATGGGGAAGGGAGTAACTGGACCCCAGAAGTGCAAAATGTCAGTAAATTTCTTCTGCAGTTTAAAGAGGGGGATAATTTTGATAGTTTCATGCATATGTTTGTGAGGGTATGTAAACAAACCAACTCAAAACAAAAAAAGCCGTAGAGCGATAAGCAGTACAGTTTCTGTTTTTTTTTTTGAAGGTGTCACTTTCGTAGTGTGGAAAAAGTGAGGAACAGAAACTGTACTGCTTATCGCTCTACGGCTTTTTTTGTTTTGAGTTGGTTGGTTTTATTGAAAGCCGCACTTTTCTTTGTAGGGTATGTAAACAGTATGATGTTGACCAAGGGCTCAGGGTACGGTTCCTGATCACCTTACTCCATGGTAAAGCTGTAACTGTGTTGTCTAAAATGTCTGACATTGACTTTTTTAATCATACTACTGTTAACAACTGTTTGTTAGAATTTTTTAAGCTAATGCCTGAAACGTATAGGAAAAAGTTTCATGAACATAGACGCAAGGCAGATGAAAGTGTGTGTGAATATGGTGCTGAACTGAGCACTTATTTTCATAGGTGGGTGAGTGGATGTCAGGTCACCACTTCTGAAGAGCTTACAGACCTTTTGGTGAGGGAACAAGCCCTTAACACTTTGCCTGAGGACATGAGGATCTGGTTAGCTGATCGACAATGTGCTACTTCAGATGAGCTGGGGAAGAAAGGAGGCCTATACCTAGCAAGCGGGGCATGCCTGCACAGAAAAGGGACCCCAGTACTGTTCATGGATCTAAAGGAACCCATAGTGGGCAGCCCAGACTGCCGCAACAGAATCTGACAGTAGCAGGGGAAGCCACTAGTCCAGGTACATGTCTAGGACCTAGGGTTAAATGTTTTGAATGCAACCAGTGGGGCCATGTGGCATACAGACATCCATGGAGGCAAGGTGGAGAACAAAAGGTGAGGAAGCCAGTAAGTGGTTAGTTGTGGTGTTAGTGGTGAGGATTGAAGCTCCTTGATTGTTGGACCAGTGCACAGGTGTCACACACAATCATATCTTGAAGTGTTAAACTTAGAATGAAAATTAGCAATAGTCTGTGGTACTCTGTGCTGACCTTCATGCAATTAAACAGTATACACATACAACCATGTCTGAATGTTATGGAATACAGAACATATTATTGTTATGGGCATGTTTCATGTGTCATGATTTACATATTTGTCATTACAGTTGCAGGCATTCACTCCTTATATATAGTTGTATTCTGAAACACGAGTGATAAAGTATGTTATTGCTGGTGGAAATATGGCTTACGGAAAAATTATTGAATGAGGAGGTTAATTTGATTATACAAAAGGGATGGGAAGGGGAGCATTTGGAGACAGAGATACATATGCAGATGATATACTAAGAGATTAGTTCATGGTTCATTTCTGCATATATTTCTGTCATGTTGTGTATTCCTGCATTTTCTGATCAATATAAATTTACAAAAGCCAATCTATGATTTTTTCATAATGCCTGTAATTGACAATGATCTGAAGATTTTTTCAAGGGCAGAGATAACAACAACAAACATTTACTTGCAGAAATATGTACATCCTTTGAAACTCTGTAGACTTCAGATGTACTGCTGTGTATAATAAAGTGTTTCCAATATGAATGAAGATGGCATAGGAGAGTAAAAATATGATAAGGACTTTAAAGAGTATACTGTTGTTCTACAACATATGCAGCACACTTGCACACATAATATTTTTAACACCTTTATTGAATTATCACTTAAAACATAGGCAAACACGCATTAATATAAAATAAAACAAACCACATTAACAAGTTTATGTCACCACAAACTCGATGGAAACAAAACATGTTGAACCACAATTCAAAGAAAAAAGACAGTGATTACCTTCCGTATTTTTTTAAAACACTCATTGAACAGCACACAATCCAATAAAATGTTCAGCAAATGCTCTGCCTTGCAGTAAAATACAGTCCACAATACAGTCCAGAAAAAACAGACACAGTATTCCTTTCTCTAGCACCTCGGCTAAAAGCCTTTACAGAGTATACTTTTTTGTTCTAGCATCATGATTTATATCCTACATTCAACTAACACCAGCTTAATTAAATCCACTTAGTTCCAGTGTTAATTAAAGAAAACACTTCCAGTGGCATTCTCTATTTAAGCCTGTTGGTGCTAAAGTATTGAATTTAAAAATTATTACTTATTCCATTTTCCATAATTTACTTTTTATATTTAAACCATAATCTGACTTAACCTGTCCTAAAACTGTTGCTTCTAAACTACTTACATCACTATTATGTACTTCTTTATAATGCAGGGCTACTGGATTTTCTTCCTTATTTTTTCTGATGTCCCTCAGATGTTCTTTTAACCTGTCCCCAAATGATCTTGTACGTTGTCCTATGTACACTTTATTACAAGGACACCTTAATTCATAGACTATTCCTCAACTGTCACAAGAGTATATACCCTTGGTGGTAAATTTCTTCCCATTGATTTTATCAAAGTTTTTTACAATATACTTGCAACAGCAGCACCTTCCACAAGGGAAGGTGTCCTGTGTGGAAATGCCCAAAGTTACATCCACAGTAGGGAGCTGGAATCTCCCATGGACTATAAAACACTTTAAACTTCTTCCTCTAGTATACAAAAACATGGGAAATCCACTCTCTTTTATATTAAGATATCCACTTTTTTCTAAAATATTCCAATGATACTTCACTAACTGCCTAAATTGTTCTGAAAACACTATGCACTTAGTGACAAAACCTAAATTATTCCTGTCATGTTCCTTATTATTTAAGCCTATATTCCCACACACCTTTTTACCCTTCATTACTTTTTCTCTACCTTGTTCCACTAACTCCACATCATATCCCCTTTCTACATTTTAGTTGCTTTATTTATTTCCCTAAGACTTTCCTGCTTATACTACACAACCTTTTTATTCTCAAAAATTCCCCATCGAGAATAGATTTAATAGTGTGAGGTGGATGGCAACTATCTCCATATAACATATAGCTATTTTCATCAAATTTTTGATGTATTCCAGTTTGAATTTTGTCATTACATCCTTTTAATTCTATATCCAAAAAATGCACTTTTGTTCCTTTCTGTATTACATCTTTTATTTTGTATTTCTTGCAGAAAGACTTCTACTTCATTCCACCCCCCCTTCACAAATAAAAATCAAATTGTCAATAAATCTATAATATTGCCGAACATGTCTATTATAGAAAGTCTTGTTATTTATCCATTTATTTTCAAACATACCCATAAAGAGGTTACCATACATAGGGGCAAAACCTGCCCCCATGGCTGTTCCTTTAAGTTTTCTATATAAACCTCCATTAAATTCAAAAATATTATAGGTTAAACAAAAATTCACCAATTCTGACACAAAATACATCCTAGGGGTATCCTTAAAGAAGTAGAACAAGGAATCAAGACCATGTGTATGTTCTATATTTGTATACAGACTAACTACATCCATAACAAGGAAGAACATGTTCTCCCTCCACTCAATCCCTTTGATTCTTTCCAAAACATCCAATGAATCTTTTATGTAAGAAGGAAATTTCTCTACCTCAGTCCCAAGGTAGGTGTGTAAAAATAAAGCCAAATTATGTGTGAAGTATTCACAGGCTGAAACTATAGGTCTTCCTGGTGGATCCACCATCATTTTATGGATTTTTGGGACACAGAAAAAATAAGCCATTGCATTTTCTTTTACTGCAAACCTTTTATGCACATCTTCATGGGAAAAATATTTCAACCTTAACCCTTTCATTAACAGTTCTTTGTACATTACTATTGCTTCTAAAAAATATCCATTCCCACTGATGTATATACTTCCCTATCATCTAAATGTTCGTAGCACATCTTCAGATACTATACATAATTTAATACCAGTAATTTACCCCCTTATTGGATGGTTTGAAAACAAGCTTTCTATCCTGACTTAATTTTTGAAGGCTGGACCATTCCACTTTAGTTGAATTATATTTACAATTCCCCTTCAACTTATTCATTTTTTCACATTCTTTTTCTGTTACAAATTGTAATGCATGTGAAAACTGCTGAATACTTTCATCTTTACAGACAGGCATAAAATCACTTTTATATGTTACATTATCTGTATACAGTTTACAATAAGCATCCATTTCAAGATCTGAGAAAAAACTTTCCTCACTAGTTAAGGAATCACTTTCAACATTAATACCATTTTTAAAATTGTAATTCTGAGCAAAAAACACTTTTAAATTCAATTTTCTAACAAATTTGAGTATATCACATTTCAACTCATATGCTCTAGGAAAAAACGTAGGTATATACTTCAAACCCTTATTTAACACAGTTATGTCTGTAGTAGTCAATATACAATTGGACAAATTTACTACATAATCCCGTTGGATAATCAAGATTTACATTAATGCCACTTGCCTCTTTTGAATGTCCGAGAGTCATACTGGGATTCCCCATAATGTTCATGTCCATAGTTGTTTCTTGACCTCTTTCTATCATTATTCCTCCCTAACTCATGTAAAGCTTCTTTTAAATATGCGGATTCTTGACTTCTGGCATCGCAGGATAATGATTCTCCTCCTCACTGTCCCCTGTAACAAACGAGGAATCACTGCCCGCCATAGAAACATGGTCTTTAGTATTTCTTCTTCCTTCCTCTTGTTGGAATCTTACACACCTACACAGTCTCTGCTGATTGGCTGAGACCACAAATGCCTGATTGCATTCGTAATCTCTAATATCTCTAAATAATTTATTATTTATTATTATTTTTTCTGTGGATTGTGGTTCTACACATTAGCAAGTTCCTAGTTACAAGCATTATACATCACATATGTTTTTTGTATAATTGTCATCAATCCAATATTACATAGATGTCTCAGTTCTTGCCTTCCCTTAAATCTCATTCCTCCTCCAAAACATTATTCTGCATGTGTTGTTCCTACAATTTCCATTTGTTTATGTAATTTGCACCTACCCTTTACTAAACATCCTACTTCCAGTTATTCTATCTCCGTTACAATATTCAATACTTCAAATACAGTTGGTTAAGACTTTGATTCCCATTGTCTAGTAATTCACCTTTGGCAGCCACCAGAATTAAACTTAACAAGGATTTACTATATCTAAGCAATTTAGATTCTGTGTACCAGCTCAAAGAATCATTTCCTTAGTTACACCTGTTTGCTCAACCAATATTTCTGACAGAGACCTGTAGGAAATTTTTGAAGTGATCCAACTCATTATACTCCAAAACCATATGTTCCCAGTTACCTCTTTTTCCCCACAACACCTCAAATGTTTGCCATCTACCTTAGAAAAGATTCTTTGAATTCTTCTTAAGGTTTAAAAACACCTATGCAAAACTTCCAAGCAAAAATCCAAAATATTCTAGACTTTGTTGCATACTTGGGAGGCATGCATATGCCCTGTCTTTGTTTCCTTGTGAATTGTTTATCTAGTGTCTCTTCCCAATCTTTTCAAACATCCTCTGATTGATTCTTATAGCTATTGTGCAATATTTATATGCCCTGCTAATTATCCATTTTTTAACAATAGCTCCTGATCCAGATTCAACTAAAAACTCTACCAGAGCTGGGCTTTCACTTAGGATTCCCCTATCCCTTTCTCTTTGCATATACTCTGATATAAATCCCTGATAGAGAAGACAATCTCTAGCCTGCAGTCCAAATGTCTTCTTGGCCTCTTCCCATTCTGTTACCTTTCCATCTCTAGTTATTTGCTCCCAATACATTGGTTCCTTTGCCAGTCTTCTCCAGCAAACTGCAGCCCCCTCTTGCCTACTCTCTGTTCCAGTTGCAGTCATGCCGATTGTAAAAATCTCCTTTCTCCATTTTTGTGTTGGCTTAGTTCTTAGAATATTTTCTGTTCCTTTATGAATATAGTATTTAGTATGGCTGCTGTTATTCCCTTTAAGGATCTGTATCCAGAATCACACCCTCTCCTTATTTCTTGAATTCCCCTCCTGTTTCTTTATCATTCTTTTCCACTGTGAATTATACCATTCCATAACCATTTGAAATGTTGGGGCCCCTATAGAGGAAGTCCCACAATATGGAGACTGAATGGCTGAAAGATCGGACTTCCATATATTAAGTTTGAGATGTCATTTCTTGGAATATTCCCTTTTTTCTGAGGTATGGTGATCTCAGAGTTGATATACATACATTTGGGGTGTGTGGGTGTGTGCCTGCAAAAAGAAGTTTTAAGGAAAAGACAGATTTTCGAGATTCACTATTCTCCTGTGCTTTCTGGGGTTTTTTTGTTTTTTTGTCTTTTCAGCACTCAGCATTTGGAGTGCTGACATTTCAATAAGGCTCCATATCTTTCTGCTTGTGTAATGTATATCAACCTTAACTGTGTAGATCTAAAATATCCCTTCAAATCAGGCAGTTCTAAACTACCTTGTTCTGTTGTAAGGATCATCTTATCCGGTTTGAATCTTGCCTCTTCCCCACCTAGATAAATTCTTTCAATTCTTTATTTATTGTTGTTCACAAATTGTATGGTTGATAACATATTCTTAACCTTTATATAAAACTAAAGGGACTAAGAACATTTCCACTGCTTGTATCTTGTTATCCATATCCATAAATAAGAACTTCCAGTTTCTCATTTTTTCATTTTTTAGTCACTTCCAACAAATCTTTAGCTGCCATAATAGAATCCTTTTTAATCTACTCCTAAATATTTCATTTTATTGTGTCCCCATAAATATGGGTATCACTAGACCAATTCATGTGTATGTAAATAGTTTACAGCTATAGCATTATTTTATTTTCATTAATTGTATATCCTGAAAAGACATGAAATTGTCTCAAGATGTTCTACAGCAATGAAATGTCCTTTTCTGGTTTTTATCAGGTGCAAAATAATATCGTTCTTAAATAAAGCCAGATTTTCTTGATTACCATACCAATTGTATCCTTGAATTTCTGTGTCATTTATTTTCTTTGCCAGTGTTTCTAAATATAACGCAAATAACAAAGGGGAAGGTGGACACCCCAGCCTGATTCCTCTGTTCAGTCTCAAATTGTCAGAGGGGAACCTTCCCACTTTAATTTTGCCTCTGATTGTTTATACAGTCTCCTAATTAGCCTATTTATTGAATCAGGGAATGCAAATATTTCTCTTGCCCTACTCATAAAACCCCCCCAGCTTACTCTGTCGAATTCTTTCTCTGGATCAAGACCAACCAAAACAGTGGTATTTTTTACCTGCTTCTGTCTTTATTATCATATCATACTATTAATCTTGTCCAATGTTTGCCTCCCCTCCACAAAACCACATTGATCCATATCTTTCAATTTTGGTAACACATTTTCTATTCTTTTAGCTATTATAGGCCTTTATAATCATGATTTAATATTGAAATGGGCTGATATGAAGCTTGGTCTGATGACTCTTTGCCATCTTAAGGTATTACAGCCACCACTTACAAACATAATATTAAGATGTGAAAAATATTAAATAAATGTATGATTTTCATCTGGATTCGAACTCTTGACAGTATAAAAATAAAAGTTTATAGACAGGAACTCAAGAATTAAGTTTAAATGACACATTTGAAGGGACTTTGAAAACAGATTATAGTAAGAGAAAATGTAGGCATCAGCCTTCATCACTGTAAGGAGAGGTGTAACATCTCATAAGGTGTTTATGATATATATATCATCCTGATACATAATGTTACACAAACTGTCTCGCAACAGACTTATCAGTCTGTATCTACAAAGTAAACCATGCTAATGAGGTCAAAATTAAACTCTGCAGCTTTTGCCATAAGATGTGACATGAGATTTACTGTCACTCACTGTTGGTGTGCTATGACAAACGTCACGCAAAAGCTGCAGAACATTACATGGGGAAGAGAGATTGAGAGACAGAGGTAACGCTATAGGAAGATATTTGCTTATTGCCTATTTCTGCACATGTTTACCCTGTGTTACTTTTCTGTTTGTCACCATAATTATTTGGTCATGATCTGTATAAGTCAGTGCTCCCAAATGGGGACAAGCTGACTAATGCAGCAGTAGGATAATGGTGTGATAAGAAAATGTGTAGCCAACACTTACACACAAAGGAATTATACAAAACATTCAAATTTGGCATACATCTGAACTCAAACCTTGACAGTTTTCTAAAACAAATCTACAGACCTGAGTATTATCAAACCACACCACATATGAACTCCTACTTCACAAAGTTCAAATCTGACAACAGATTAAAGCAAAGCAGAATGTGTGCATCAGTCTTCATTTCACTCATGACAATTGTAAAATCCCATAACTTGTACTTTACAGCACTAGCATTATAAATGTGAAACAGTAAAACGCGATGATACAGAAGTGTGAAAAGGTAGAAACATGAATAGAGACAGACAAATAATGTAATATTTTGCTGGACCATTTTTAACACCTTTATGATGTGCTACTGTTATGTTTTTCTTGGTATGTAATCTGTTATGCTATGTACAATCAAGTGCTGCCAACAGGGAGCAAGTAAGAGTCAAAAGGTAGAAACATGATTAAGACATATGCAGAATAATGGTGGGTTATTAAAATAAGCAGACAACACTTGCATATGTAATATTAATATAGATAAAACACTAAATATTTCTAGATTCAATCGCTTGGCACTATGCCAAAAAAACATTTTATAGGCATGTGAATTATATCTATACACCACTGGGGAAATGTTACTTCACAACATTAATTTTACTGATTTGAAGGGGCAGTCACAAAACAATGAGGCAAGGGAGACTGTAGGCATCAGGCTTCATCACATTAATGACAATTTTAACATTACATAAGGTGTACATTACAACCAGCAGCACAATAAATGATCTAATGCAGAACAGAGATGTGTTATATTATAGTATTATGTGTCATGATTTAGACTTTCCTCATGCAGCCATGATTTTTTTGGCAGCATGCTTCCTAACAATATTTCCAAGCTACATGTGAAATAGTATAATAAAAACAGTCAATAACAGTTTCACATATTTCTAGATTAGAACCCTTGAAAACATGCAAAATCAGTCTATAGATGTGAGCATTATCTCAGCATGCACCAAAGGCACTCCTATCCTGGGATTCAATAAAGTTCTGTTCAAGAATAAACTATTTTGGCACGGAATGGATCGTGTCCATTCAGCACAGCAGTGCACCTCGCCATGAAGGCATTCTACTGTCACACCTACATGGGCACAATCCATGTACTAGTGCAGGGGGCATGTTCAAGCAGTGCACAAACACTAAACATGCCCCCCACACTCAGAAAGTGCCATGCAGCACTTTCTAAGCTGTACTGGCATAATATCAGAGCTTAGCTCTAATATTATGCCAGTATCTCAGTGTCTGCGGACACTGAAATATAAAATAGATCCTTTCAGTGTCCGGGGACACTGAAATAAAAATGGCAAGAGGAAACCAATACAGGGGGTGTGTCACAGCTTCTGTGACACACCCCCTGTATTGCTAGAGTGCCATATGGAACTTCTGCATCCTGCAGAAGCAGGAAATGTGTGCAAATGCACACATACCCCTCAACTGTACAGATTTTCATAGAATGCTTGATTTTAGCCTTGGTCCACTCTCCATAAAAATATGGTTTTCTGGCAAATTAGTGGAAAATCATTAAAGTCCGAAGTTGGAAAATAATGAGAGACATTTGTGGAGATAAATACAGACATTTCCAGTTAACCTATGATAGGAATATAAAATGGCATGAAATAATAATTAGACATACAGCTGTAATTGAACTATTGATACTATGCAAAACATCAGTCTACAGTTAGGATGGTTATCTCAGCACACCACAGAGGAACTGCTAGTTCATTACATTCAGCAGCCTAAGAACTGTTAGAGAACTGTTTCTAAGTAGTGTCTTTACTCTCCCTCTACTCTGTATTCCTGTAGCTCAGTGGATTTAAGCATATGTCCATGAAGTGAACATTGTTAGTGCAGCTGAAATTAAAATCTTTAACTTTTGTCATAGGAAGATAAACAGCATACTCCATTACTTAGCACTGGTGCACAATGCCAACGTCTACACAGATGCCGAGGACAAAAAGTGAAGCTTTCTCGACAGGCCATTTCTGGCCATGTGTGTTGTGTGATTCTATTGTTTGGCCAAATTAAATGTGTGAAAATGGTGAGCAAGCAGAGGGGAAAGAATATAGGAATTTGCAGGATGGTGGTGGAGAGCAGCTTAGCTATCCACTTTTCCACAACATAAATGTGGAATTGTACACAGAATTTCACGTTTTTGGATAGTCACAATACCAGGGATGGGTGACAACAACAGAATATAATGTTGTATAGTCAATTGGATCTAATCAAGTGCATCAGGATGACACATGACACATAGGCAAAGTGGAGAACTATGTATGGGGCATATTTTTTTTTGTGGGACAGGTGCCCATTTTTTTTTTTTTTTTTTTTTTTTTTTTTTGTGAGAGAGGCATGCTTGGGAAATGTGCTTAGCAATGAAAGGGTCAAGTAGGTAGGGTAAGTTAGGTAGCAGACACAGACATACAAGACATACAATGCAGACAGGGATGGAGATGGGCATAAAATGTTGGAGACAATGATTGGGGATATTTAGGGGACATCAAAGTTACATCCACATCCAGACTAAGAACAGTGGGAATCTAGTCCTCACCCTCAGAGCTGTCATCACTGTCTCTTGTGTCAGTAGCCTGGGTCAATGCTGGACATGTCACCAATTTGGCAATATAATGCAGCACCTTTTCAACCTTGTTGATTCAGGCAACAAGGCTCCTCTCCATTATTTCCTCCACCAGTCCTGTCAGCTTTTGGCAGGTAATAAAATTGCCACTACTACTACTAATCCTGGTGGGCACCTCTGCACCAGCAGCTGGGGCAGAGCTACCTGACACAGGTGACGCAGGTAGGGCAGAAGTTATGAGGGCAGTGCTGACAGATTGTGACTCAGATGTGCTGGGTTTCTCTACTGCCTGTGGTGGTGCCACTATAGCCACCTGTGTAGATGTGGAGGGCCAAACACCAGTGTTTATTTTACCTCCCTATGCTGATGGTCAATTGAGTTACTGAAGTAATTTTTCCAAAAAAGTTATATAGGAATAAAAAAATAGAGAGAGAGAGAGAGAGAGAGAGAAGGTGGATAGGAAGACAAAAAAGAGAGAATTAGATGAATGACATGTCACATTAATTTATTATTTAAATATATAAACCCATAGGAGAAATGAATAAGTACACCTTTGCCACATTCAGATATGATGGGATGGCATGAATGTGTCATAAAATCAATCAAGCACAATGGTATGATATGACAAATAGAAACATGTATTTGACTGTGCCATATCAGATATATGCTTTCAAAGTTAAAGACTGCATTTGTAAAAAATGAATTGTTAATGTAATGCAGTATTGCAGTTAATATCCTATAAATACTATCCTGTAAAAAAAATCTAAAGACTACTTCTGGGTATTGAACCTACAAACAATTAAGCTGATGTACTCACTGCTTAATGCAATAACCAAGAGCTATTCAAGCAGGCATGTATGCTTGTTATAAAAATTAAGATATGCCTGCTCAGGAGGATACACAGAGATGGACTGAAAATACTTCTCTGCCTTGCATTCAGACCTGTTACAGTAAAGTCCTCATTAACCAGAACTCAGGCAACTGGCACTCCCAAGCAACCAGCATTTTTGATTGGCTCATATACCAACATATGTGCCAATCAAAAATCACAAAGGGGAGCCACTTCTACTCAATGTGGAACAGCCCGTTGTTCTGCATTGACTAGAAGTGGCCCTGCTTTGTGATTTTTGATTGGCTCGTATGCCAGCATACAAGCCAATCAAAAATGGCAAAACAGAACCTCTTCTGTTCAATACGGGACAGCCTGCTACTCCACATTGAACAGAAGTGGGTCTGCTTTGTGATTTTTGATTGGCTCATATACCAGTATATGAGCCAATCAAAAATGGCAAAGTGAAGCCTCTTCTATTCAATGAAGAATAGTCCACTGTTCTGCAATGAACAGAAGAGGCTTTGCTTTGTGATTTTTGATTGGCTTATATGCCGGTGTATGAGCCAATCAGAAATCGCAAAGCATCTCTCAAGCAACAGGAAACTACACTTAACTGGCATCTACTAATCTCCATTGGTGCTGGTTAAGTGAGAGTTTACTGTATATACTTACCTCGTGCCTCTCTGAGGTGAGTTAGGCTGTCCTGATGCACTTCATAGGTTTCTGCTATCACTTTTGCCATTGTACATTAGAGAAAAGAAAAAGATATATATATATATATATATATATATATATATATATATATATATATATATATATATACGCAGAATGAATACATGCATTGGCTAGCTAATGGATGCCATATCACTGACAGGTGATGAGTTAGTATACTTACACTACTGAGACATGTTTGCATTCTTAAATTCTTCCTCCCATCAGTTCAGGAGGTCCAGCTTGTGCTGCTTCATGTCCCTGTAGTGGTGACAACATTGCTCCCCAATATGTGGGATGCCAGTTGCACTGGAGACAGCCTTGGCCAACCTATTCTAAGCCTCAGCCTTGTACTGAGATCCAGTATAATCCCCCTGCAGTTCCCTCCAGCTGTAGTACTTGACAAGGAGTGAGACAAAAATCCTTGACTCCTTGACACCCTATATTTGTGCTCTAAAAGGAACACCATCCCTACCTTTGCCAGCCATGTCTGCAGAATTTGAGCAAGAAATATATGTCTGAACTGCATCCCAATTCAGATCATGCACATAGCAGCTTGTCCGCAAAGACACACAGCCTTGTCAATTGCATTTTCACAATTGAAAGCACAGCAAACACATTGGCAGTAATTACATCAAAAAGCATGGAAGGTGTGAACTGTGGCAGTGAGATTTGGCTATGCATGATGCTCAACCTATTGACGCATGTTCTAATGTTAAATATTGACATGCTTTAAGGTGTCTGTTATAATCATTGTTGGTTGGAGAAAAAAATCTTATGACTTGTGTCATATTGGCTATTTTGTTATTAACTGTCAGTACCACAAAAGAACTTACTTTTTAATATGATAATTAGAGGTGTACTAATTAATAAATGAATTGATATATACTTAAGATATATCTGCATTGGTGCTGGTTAAGTGAGAGTTTACTGTATATACCTACGCAGGTAGTCATGAGACTTACTTTTTGATGCAAAAAGCAGTATTTGTGGTTGTAAATACATTTCAGATGGAGTTGCATGACCCAAGTAATACATGTTGGGGTATGTTATATACATACTTCACAAGACATACTGTCCTAAACACATACTTATGATATGTGATGAGTCATAATAATAATAAAACTATTGTGCACATCATACCTCTGCAACTGCATTTTAAATTAAATATCATCCTTGTCATGTTTAACATACTTTACACACATCATATTGGGCTGCTATAGCAAACATTAATGATAGATTTGTTGCAATAAACAGAAGGCAGCCCAAATTATTTTTTTTTTCACTTCTTTTCCTTCAGTCATGAACTGAAACAATAAAATAGAAAAAAATAAAGGAAAATTAAAACAAGAAGTCATTACAGGGACACATCCATCCTTCTCACATCCCCTTACCACATCAGAACTTTAATTTCTGGCACAAATTATCAGGACTTTAGGTAATGCCAAATAATGGGAAAGGGGACAGACAATAGGTCACATTTTGTTAGCCATACTGAGAATAGTTGATTTTCAAACATCACAATGATATAACAAAATGTGTATCAATATTTATTCACACCCCTTCTGTAAAAGCATCTGTAAACTGGATTTGAACTCTGCTTCACCTATCCTTTTTCTCTAAGCTCAAAACACTTACACCTTCTACCACAGGGAAAGTTACTTAACAGGTGCATTTTCTTCACTGAGTACTATCCAAAGTGCTGACAGCTGTTCACCAGTGAAAGTCTTGTTTGTGCTACAGAAGGCTGCCCAGATTAATTTTTTTGCTATTTTTGCTTGTGAAATTAACCACATTTGTGCAACTCTGAGTGGAGCACAAAGGCAAAGAGTTCAACAAAAAATAATCAAAACTTTACCTGGTGTTGCAAAGTAACACATTCAATTGATGTATGCATCAAGAAACAAAGCAGTATACAATTAGTATGACACAGTCATCCTTTTCACATCTGCTTGCAACCAGGGGTGTAGCCAGCATTTTCAAATTTGTACTCACTACTCACAGACTGCTGCCCCCACCAAGCCACACCCACATCAGCACAATGCTGTATGGCCACTCCCTTCCAAACTGCCCCCCAAGCCATGCCCCCTTCATGATGGTGCTCTCTGAACTCACTCACAGCTGTATGGTGGGAAGTTAATTACTTCCATGAAGAAACAGGATGGGCACATGTTCCAAAAGTGCATTTTCCTTAGGTGGAAAACCACAAAATACCTTCCCATTTAGACTCAGGCAAACCTCATCTCACTGGGAGCAGTATGATATGTTATCTGAAGGAAATGAAATCTGTCCCAAGTCAGGATGGATTTTAAGTATTACTTTAATATACTAATAAATGAGCAGGTGCTACCTTAGTTAAACATAAAAGATCCCATGGCACTTGGCAAAAAAGAGTAGGAGAAAATATTTATTGTAATGTTAAGAAACTCACAAATGATGCCTGGCACTATGTAGAGTTAATACTAAATGATACCACATGCTCCCAGAGGACATAACCAATCTACTAGTAGACAAGTTCAGTTTGAGCTTCATCCCCTTCTCCCCTCCAATGTTTTCAGATCACATTCATACAACTGCACCCCAGTCTTTAGATTTTCCATGATCAAGTTATCAAGACACTATCTAAGGCCATCAAGGCACTAAAGCTGGGAACACCACATCTGTGGGGTCTGATAACATACCAGGCTGCCTACTAGTCAGCCTAAATCATAAAAAACTACACAGACCATCTCAAAGCCTTGTCTCTCTCTTGCCTGTGTCAGACAAGCTACAGAGAGGTGACCTTTGTTTTACCTATAGAACCTCAACAGACCCTATTCTATCAGACTATTACATATTTGCAAGTTCACTTGTGTTATGAACACCCACTCAAGAGCCCTCAATCTTTTTTGCAAAATTAACAGAACATGTTGTAGGGATATGTAGGTATTACAGAGAATGCCTCTTCTGTGGAAGAGCCATCCACTACACATAAAGTAAAGTACTTCTCATGGGCAAATTGATGGTTAACAGAAAATTCACCACCAGTAAAACACCATGGCCTCTTTTGGATAGGGGAAACATGTGAATACCTTAGCACATAGCTGTACAGACCACTGTTGAGGTATTATTATTTTGAAATATAGGGGCTAATAACTACCATGGGAATATAAGGCTAAACTTCATAAGATCTTCAGATATCAATAGTCTAGAAAGCACCTATGAACCCTCTAAGTTTCCAGATGCCCTGACCCAGTTTCCCATAGTAGTTTACCCACCACCTCATTTCTACCCTGAAAAGAGACTACTAGCTTAGTGGAACTAACCCAGTCCAACAAAGGTTAGATGGATAATAAGGCTGCTACTTGCTACAACAATGGCTTTTGCACTAATATATAGTTTATGAAGAATATGCAGCCTGAAACTAAATGTCTATGATACAAATCAGTTTGCTGGAGAACCATGTATTTTATGAAGCACATGCCAAAGATGTGACGCAAAATCAGAGACATTCATATGATTAGTAATGAAAACTATTGTCAGCTTGTGAAAACACACAGCTGATCAAGGATAGAAATGTCCAAAATCAGGCACAGATTTTAACTCTTGTCGACTAATAAGTTTGTTATAATAACGTCTTCATAGGTTTATAGGTTCATAGGTGTGTACTAGGCTAATGGCTCTGAAGCCTTTACAAGCCTAGCCCATAGGATTACCCTGGCATCATGCCACCCAACCTTAGTTTCCAGTGCCTCTGTCAAGCAGAGCCACTGGAGTGATCCCCAGGGTGAATTTTCTATTTCCCATCCACTCATCAAGATTTTTCTCGAAGAGGGCCAGTGAGGTGCTCTGTTTGACATGTATGGGAAGTCTACTTTTGCATTACTGTATGTGTTCTAAAGGATATGAAGTCTAAAACTCAAATGTTTGAAATCCACAGCACTCTGCCTAAGAATATCACATTTTACATGAAGCACATAACTCTCAACCTTACATCTAGAAAATGTGGAATACCATACCTCCACCATACTAATCACTTCAGCTAGGAATCTCTCAGCATGGTTAAGATATGTTAATAATAATTAAAACTTATTTTGATGAATTAATATAATTTACTGTTTACCATGGATTTTACTTAAAGTTCTTAAAAGGGTAAAGAAAACTCAGTAGCTGGATTATGTAATGACTCTGGGTATGAGGAACCCCTTTAATCAGTGGATCATTCACATTCTATGTCTTGCTTGGGGAAGCATTATATTTCCAATGAAAGATCCCTCCCTAAGAATTGATATGCAGAGTTGATGGGGATTGGTGCACCTAAGCCATCAGCTATTCCCTTTTACATCATCCTATCATTTCAAGATGTACACAGAAATCTGTACTTTCATTTTGATTCACAGCAACCTGCTAGAGAGTTAATCAATTCTGAGGAAAATGTGGAAGAACTGTTTCATTAATCCATTCCAAAATATTCCTAAATCTGTTCCATCAATCACAGCCATAGTGTAAAGAAACAAGGCATACAACAACATTGCCATATAAATAAAACTGACAGAAACAGAAAACTTGTAGAAGCGGACACTGGCAGTTCCAGCAGTAAGGATCAACTCATCAAAACAAGATATGTGCACTCATTGTTCTTAGTGCTGCATTCTAAGTTCTTTACAACTTTACAGCTTAAACCCAACTACCATATCATTTCAGTAGTCCAGTCTAGTCTGTAATATTTATTTAATGATGACCATACAAAATATTTGAAGCAAAAATCTGGACATTCTGGACAGTTGTTAGGTATGTCCTTAAGGTCAGAAAACAACCTTCTCAAAGAATTAAATGATCAGTAACTAGGTTAGCAGCTAGAAAGTTATATAAGAGTAGCCAAAATAAAATACACAGACAAGCATGTGTGCAGCATGTAAACATTTTGACAAGAAATGGAAGATGATAGTCACTGTGTTACCCAAGTTGTAAGAAGTAAGAATACACATCTGCTTATTTTACATCCTATAATTACACACAAGCACGTGCACGCACACACACACACACACACACACACACACACACACACACACACACACACACACACACAGAGTGATGCCTTCTTGTATATGCATGTTTTTGTATAGTGATGTAGTGACTACATAAGAAAATATGGAGCAAGCAGAGATTTGGAAGTGCAACTGGTAAGGTTTATGTGTGCTGTCAGATTTTAGTAAGTAGCAAGATATTGTTTTACTCTTACGAGATCTGCTATTTTATTTGTCTTAGGTGCCTAAGTGTAACTGCTATAAAACAGTCAGATTTCAACAGTAAAGTACTATGCTTGCAAAAAATGATTACTTATCTTAGACTTCCAAGAAGGTCACTGGACTGAAAGAGCATCCTATGCCCACACTTACTAACCAAATGCAGCGAAATAACACACCAACTGCTGCAAGTGAACAGAATAACTAACTAGTCAGCAGTTCACACACACAAAAAAAATTGTCCAGAGTAACAGTGTTTTAAAGAAAATTACCGAACAGTAAGGCAACTCCATCAGCAAATACAAATTCTTTAAAATGTTAAATAGCAAACAAACTTACAAAAAACAAAATCCATCTCCTCTCTGTGCAGCTAGTTTCTTGGTGTTAACAGCAATCTACACTGAAGCAGTTTTACTGGCAAAAGGTGAAGGAAAACTGCCTCAGAAAACCAAGACGTCAGTTTGATTTCTTGCTGCTTTCCCCCAACATCCAGACAATACAGGCATCGGATGAAACAATAATAAATGTGAAACTGCCTGATGAGTCAAGCAAGGCATTTTCTTGCAGTACGATGTTTACTTTCATTTTCGTTTTGTTTTTTTTTTTGGTTTGCTTTCTAAGATAGCTGCCAATGTTCCTCTGGGTCCTAGTGCCTATTCACTTGCCCGCTACCCTCCTTTACAAAACTGTACTGAAATGCATACAGTCTGTATGCTTCCCGACATCCTTGCTTGCAACATCACAAATAGCATTTAGTTTACACATAATCAGGATTTCAAGAAATGGCAATTGCTCTAAAAGAGTACTCAAAGACAATGACAGGAGGTCATTCTTGCCACAGTAAATACAATTACTCATGACATCAGAGTTTACAATATATTGTATAACTGTCATGATGAATAATTGTGAGATATGGATAGGTTCTCCAGCATATATTGCATACATGTCCACATTACCATTATTACTGCTTTTGTGTTAGCACACTCTACAAAATGTCATATGTCACAACATCTATAGTGTATATTGTCATAACTATTGATAAGAGATGAGTTTACAGCACCACATGTGTAACATTAATTCACATGGATTACAGGTAAGATTTTTTATCATTGCACAGACTTTAGCCTGTTCATTTCATATACAACATTGGGTGTCAATATTTATTCTAAATCCAGTCATAAAAAATAACCATAAACTGGATTTAACCACTTCATTTTCTGCCTCTCATTTCAGTTATACATTTTACCACAGAAATAGTTAGCTGACAGATGGCATTCATTCATTGAGTACTATCCAGAGTGCTGATAGCCTCATAATGGTACCAAGCTTGTTTGTAGTACAAAAAGCAGCCCAAACTCAAGTTTCCCTTTTTCCTTAGGAAGTGAACTGTTGTTAATTGCAAGGGACCACTGTCAGTCAAGAGTGTGCAATGCCAAATGGCATACCAATGATGAAAAGAAAGAAAATAATTACTTAAATAGAGTAAACATTATGAAACAAGTAGTTAACATGTACAATTCTAATGTTTCCTCAAGTTTGTTTTCTTGCAAAATCAGCTTATGCTTCTTGAACATCATTATTTTGAGACAAACAGCACCCCTCTGGATTTGAACCCCAGGACACTAGGGCATTAACAACACAACTTGAGTTTATTACAATGATGTGCCACAGACACATACATACACTGTGAAGAAAAGGGGTAGGTTACATATACTCAAGATGTAACATAGTATCAGTTGACATTACAGGTACAATAGAAACAGGTTCTGAAAGTTGTCCTGTGTAATATGCAGTTAGATGTGTGGATGCCTGTGATATTGGCAACAATTCAGCTAATCCTTACTCACATGATATAAAATAAAAATTTTCAAAACTTAATTTTTTTCTTCCCTTTATATTGTGAGCATCATTCCCTTATCTATGCTTCTGCAAAATATCGCTATGTGATTTGCCTTACATTTGATATATGTTTCAGTGAGTAATGTACTTCCTTAGAATTGCAGACACAGTTTACTCAGAGGCACAATGTTTGGTCATAAGCAATTTACAGAAATGTTAGTAATGCTCTCCTAAGTCAGTCAATATACCCACAGACTTTCTTGTGAGTCCTTTCTCCCTAACACACCCTTGGAAGTATAAATCAAAGTGAATGTGAACCCTGATTGTTCCTGCAGTCAGACTAATTACTCATACTTGTAAGCCCTTATCAGGTAACACTTGTCAATGCTCATCCATGCATTACTGGGGTGTGTGCTTGAAATTGTGTAGATCCTTACATCATGTTTACCTGTCCTGTACTTAATGCAGATTGTGGAATTCATGAATGCTAAATAGGATGCACTTCAATTGAATAGTCACAGTGCTGAAAGTACTGAATCTGTACTATATAAAGGTAAATGTGTAGGTAAGGAAATTGTATTGCAGTGAGGGAGAAGGTTTGGATCCAGAGAGATCAATACTGCTATTTGCTTTAAAAACTTATTTCTGATTTTAACAACTGACCTTCTGCAAATGTAGGTTGCTGTTTTTTTTACAACTTGATGTATGTTAACCTTACTGATGGATTGTATTTCAATATACAACTATTGGTTTACTGTCTGCATCATCTTCACTAGCTGTTGCCATAGCCATGTAGATCAGTTATTTCCTGACCCTTAGAAATATTTCTAATCAATGCTATTTGACATTTAATGGAACATTTAATTTGGGAAGCTGAACACTTAGTGTGAAGGCTGTTGTATTACTTATTAACAAGGTCATAGGCTTTTGTATTATTAGCCCACAAAACTGTGTTAAACCTATGATGTATACCTGCCTGCCTTCCATGGTAGTAGATATCACACATTTTTTTTTATCAATTTTTGTTTGAAAGGTGTACATTATTTTTGTTACTACTGCAATGTACTACAGATCTAGAAAAATGAATAAGAGTTTCAGGTTAGGCAGGAACTCCAGGAACTCCAGGACATTAGTTGTAGTATAAAAGAATCCACTTTATTCACAATAAATCACGATGTATAACAGATATTATGACAGGTTTTAGCGCTTTCATCTCTGACTGAGACTTCATCAGAAACAACGAATAAAGCAAGTAAACCATTTAAATATAGAATGCAATTAACTTTTCTGTGATGTCATCAATTAAATTCATTAACTACTGTTTAAAGAGATATAAGCCTGGTTCCAGTATTATATTCATTCACGATATTTAGCTGTTTTAACTGTATTCATTTGAGATGTTTTTCTCTTGATATTTATAATATATTCAGGTGAAGTATCTTGTTAAATACTGGAACCAGGCTTCTATCTCTTTAAACAGTAGTTAATGAATTTAATTGATGACATCACAGAAAAGTTAATTGCATTCTATATTTAAATGGTTTACTTGCTTTATTCGTTGTTTCTGATGAAGTCTCAGTCAGAGATGAAAGCGCTAAAACCTGTCATAATATCTGTTATACATCGTGATTTATTGTGAATAAAGTGGATTCTTTTATACTACAACTAATGTCCTGGAGTTCCTGCCTAACCCGAAACTCTTATTCATTTATCGTTTTTTTGGTGTTTTTTCAACAGATCTAGAAAAATGTTACCCTCTTAGCAATGTTTTATCAATTCCTTTCTTTGGTGGATGGGGGACAGGAATCTGTATTAAACTGTGTGTATTCATATGGAGCCTTACTTTTTCATGTATTTTGTGTATGACAGATACATTCATGGATATTTTTTGTTAACAATCATTTTTTGTTTACTTATGCACTTCTTTCCCTTTTATGTTTCCTCTCATGCAGGGCTATGATGTTCAAGATATCAGCACCACATAAACTGCTATACATTGATGCTGAAAATGATGTAATCATTCTGGTAGTGTGTCACCATGGGTAATTCCTCATAGAGAGAGACAGCGGTGACAAGTCCTTCTGTGATAGTATAGGGAGCATGTGGTAAATGACATTAATGCAGTTGGAAGTCATGTATGTACACATTTCAAAATAAGACATAAGATCAGTGATATAATCACTGCAGCTAGATGTAGGGCAGCTGTAATTACCTTGTTAACAGGGACCACTGAGTAAAATAGAGAAGTTCCTGTCCACTATCTGAGAACCAGACAACTCAGCACAGGGTTCACATTGAATTGTTCACTACTTTTTTGCTAATGCTTGCTTACTCGGAAACTTCCTTTAATGTAAATGCATTGCAGAAGAAACATTTTTATTTATTGTTCCTACTCAGTTATGAATGATTGTTTCTATAATTGTTGACCCTCATTGTATTTCTGTCAGTATGCTTAGCAATGCAGTCAAAGTAGATATTTAAGTCTTGCTTATTGTTATACTTGTGCAAATTATGCTATAATTCACCTAGTCACTGCTTTATATAGAGTGGTCAACTTGAAATGCTTAATGCACAGTACTGGACAAAATCCATTGCTGTATATTGCAAACATCAGTCATAAGCCATTACTGACATTACGGTACACCAGGGACATGTTCCACCTTAGAGACATATAAGAAATTGCAAATGACAGTAATCAATTATATAACTATTGTTTTTTTTTTTCTATACAGGTTTTAGACTTACCTTGTTAAAACTGTGGATACAACATGTTTCCTAGGGGGTTGTCGCTGTCAACTGTAGATCAGAATACAAGTGAAGCATGCTGTATCTTTAAGAAGCATGTCAAGGCTGTGCATACACATATAAATTCCATACACATGCACTTCCTAGTGCCATTTTGTAAGAGCAGCCAGAGTGAGAGCATGCATGATCACAGTTGTTAGTTTGTATATAAGTTACTTAAGTTAAAATCAGTAAACTTCTTTAGTGATATGTTTGTATAAAATAAAGCTGCTTGAACAGAACCCATGAAGACTTTTCTATTTTGTCCAAAGTAGGAGAGTGATATAGTGTCAGAAGTGGGATTGAAGAGAATAAAATCCAGGGCCATGAGGTGCAGAGATGATAGTGAAGTTAAAACCAAGAGAAACAAGCACAAAAAGGATCCAGGATAGAATCAAAGATAATGAGAAGTAGCACAAACTCTTTATTTGATAGAAGAAACAAAACAGGGCATTACAAGGGCACACACTGCATTATTGAGCAAGCAGAAGGCATGAAAAGTTGTTGGCTAAAAAGAAATGTTTAAAATAAAGGTATTTGATGAAATGATTAACAGTAAAGCAAAATGAGCATGTTTAAAGCAAAATGAGTATGTTTAAAGATCAAATGAGCATGTTTAAAGTAAAATGAGTGTGTTAAAAGCAAACCCGGGCATGTTTAGAGTAAAACAAGCACAAGAAAAGTACATTGGGCATGAAAAGGGTTTAAACAAGCAAAACAAATATAATAAGGGCAAAAAGGGCACATTAAGCAAAAATAAAGCAAGGTGACTGCATGTGTCTTGGCAAAGTGCTATGTTTTGGCATAACTATGACTTTGTATTGTATCAAGGGCATAACTATAGTTATTTGAAGTATTTCAAGGTGTGTAAAAGTGTTTACAGTGTGTGCTTATTACTGTGCATGTATTTCAAAGAGTTTATTGTGTGCAAAGTGCAA
This sequence comes from Protopterus annectens, assembly GCF_019279795.1. Taxonomy (NCBI): domain Eukaryota; kingdom Metazoa; phylum Chordata; order Ceratodontiformes; family Protopteridae; genus Protopterus; species Protopterus annectens. The sequence goes on along the minus strand of NC_056732.1, from coordinate 240,745,450 downwards.
CTATTTCGTGAAATACAGTCAAGGTATAGCCATTTCAAAACGTTTCTTGTGATGGGTGTGTCTATTTGCAAAGTGCTGCCATTACAGAATGTTTATTGCACTGTAAAGAGTTGCCTAGCAAGATACCAGCATTTCTGGGGACATTTTAGTGTGCTGTATGCAGTTATTCACAAAGTGCAGCTACTTTGAAATGTTATTGAGTTTTGGGCAAGAGAGGTCCAATTTATTTCCATCATGCAGTTATTTGATATGTTTCTTACGATGATAAGAGGTGATTTATTGCAAAACAATATTACAAGAATATTACAGTGCCAGAGAGTTTATTTCACTCACATCATAAAATTGTTTGAGATGTTTCTTAAAATGATGATAAATGACTTCAGCGTTTAGCCTTGCAAACGATATTATAGGAGTGTTAAAATGCCCAAGATGTTTATTTCGCAAAGTGCAATTATTCAAAGGTTCTACAAGTTTGTTCATTAGCGTTATTTTGAGAAGCCCAAAAGGTAGAAATTCAGAAGCACAAAGGCATTGGACAAAGTTACAAATACTGGCATTAGTTTCTGGCATATGTGTATGAGTGTATGTTTGTGCTTATTTGCAAAACCCTTCACTGGTATGTGTTAATATGACAGATGAATTTTGAAAGCCACTACCACTTGTATTTGATCAGAATATTGCAGACAATTGGAGAATATTTGAGCAAGAGTATGATATTTTTATACAAGCAGCTTATGCAGATAGAGATGCACGCACCAGGGCATTCATTTTGCTAAATCTAACTGGGTCAAAGGCCACAGAAAGAGAGCGTTCATTTATGTGTGCACCTGCAGTACATGAAGGAGAAGGTGAAAAATCATCATATTGTTGTGCAGACGGAATCACGAGAAGACACAGAGTGTTTGAAGTGCAAGTTCAGAGAAATGTGTAACCCCCAAACAAATATTACATTAGAGAGGCATTTGTTTTACACAAGAGATCAGAAACCAGGGGAAACATTTGCAGCTTATATAACTGACCTGAGAAACAGAGCTAAAACATGTTGGTATGGTGACTTAAAAGATGAGCTGATAAAAGAGAGGCTTGTGTGTGGTAGTTAACAGTGCTGCTGTGAGAAAGATTTTACTTTGTGACAGTGATTTAATGTTGAACAAAACCATTGGGGTCTGTCAAATCCATGAGGTGACAGAAAAACACACGAGTATGCTTGCGAGTGACAAGAACATGGTTTCAGTTGGTTCCAGAGTAAATGTCGATAGTATGCAACATGTGGCAAACAAAAGTAGGCCCAAGCACGTGGCAGCTATGAGGTTTCCAGGGAAGATACTTAGCATTCCAGTAAGTTCTAAGAAAGAAGCATGTTCCAGCTCAATGCAGTACAAGCACGAATCCGCAAAACCCAAGTCTAGCTTTATTGTTAACTGCCGCAATTGTGGTGCAAATCATCAGAATTAATACATATGATTTTGGGGAATTGGGAGGATTGGCATCATGATTAAGGTCTTAACCTCACAGTCACAAGGCAGAGGGTTTGATTCAGGAGGTTACATAGTGTAGTGGTTATCATGTCTACTTTACACCCAGAAGGGCTTGGGTTCGAGCCCCAGTGGAACCATTTTATCTTTGAGAGAAATTGGCAAGGCTTAACATGGCCTGCAATGGCAGCTAGCCTAGAATTTACCTATGAATCTAAGACTCAACTGATCTTGGCAACAGTGTTAAAAATTACAAACAAAGATGGTGCAATGGATATTATGAAGGATTCACTCAACCTTTATCCCTGTGATATTAGCAAAGAGAATAATTTAGTTCTGTAGCCATAGACTGTAATGGATGCACCAATGTGCATGTGTGGGTTCCCATCCATCAATGTCTGTGGATACACCCACTTTACCACTACAATGATGTCAGGAAAGCTACATAATTTATAATCACATGGTAAAATAAAAATGGCCCATACAGATGTGACAAGTGCCAAAACGCATTGTAGCATATTATCAAACAAATGTTGTGATGCACTGATAAACTTAGGATAATCACTTTAATGGATAAAGAGAAGTTCTGAAAAAGATAATATACTGGATAGCTTAGTTTCTGGATGTCTTCAGTTTTTGATAGTATCTCAACTACTCTTCCAGTCAGTCCTTTCATGGACTTTATTTAATTCTCTATGCCTTTCTTTAATCCTGTTTGGGACTTCTTTATTCAATCTGAGTACTAATTTTGAGTAAATCCGAGACAGCGACTTCCTGGGTAACCATACTCTGAATTACCTTATTTTTTTGTTCCATTTTGTTGGCAACCAAGTTATTAAATTTAAAAATAAAAGTAGTTATGTATAATGAGTTTTGATTTAATACCTATAAATCAACTCTCTGAATAGTCAGATTGTATACAACCCATCTGTTTGTGGATAATATCTTAAATTAATAAAGAAAAAAATTGAAATCCATGCAGGAGGAACAGTGAGAACAAAACTAATAATGAAAAACAATGTGCCAAGTCTTCAGATGACAGGTCTGCAATGTATTTCAGACAAAATACAAGATGAAAATCACTTCATGTTTCACAATAAGATAAAAATGTTTATCAAGCACTTTCAACCACCTTAAAATGGGACTTGATCAAACATTTACTTCATGATATAATCTTTAAATAACAATTTTCCAAAGTCATGTTGTATTTATCAATCTAAAATGTAAACAATATTTAGAAACCTAGCAGTGATACAAATTAAACTATAACATACAAAGAATAAATACTCAGTCTAAAAACATGCACATTGTCGTGCACCTGACTAACTACATATCTCATACCCTACTAGTCCCACTTCCTCCTAGCACATTCTCTTATTCAGACCTTTAAAATCACTCATTCCTAATCTCAATGAGGTTTTTACCTGATCATGTCTATTTTACACACCATGTGAATTTAATACCATGCTTAACCAACAGCTTGTTCTGTATCCTATATAACTACTAAGTCATTTTTTCATCTTGTAAATGTCACTTGTACTCTCTTATTGTAACTCTATTTTGTGTCTATTTTAACATGTATTAATATTTTGTTTGTTTGTTTGGAGCTTTTCTCCTCGGGCCTCTACTGAAAACGGATATGTATCCAGCTAGACTAGCCCGGTTAACAAATGTAAAATAAAAATAAAATAAAATGTACAAAGTTTATCAGTTTATAAACCAAACCAATTTAAAAATATCTTATGCAAATTCATAATTTAGCTGCCTTTATGAAAAGCAAGTTCATTAAAGAAGCACTTACATTAAACTCTGGAGCAGAGGGTAACATTCATAGGTTCATTGGTTGGTACTAGTCTATCAGCCCTAGGGCCTATACAAGCCTAGCCATAACAATTCCCTGGATATTTCTTCCCACAATATTTACTTCCCTGGACCCCAGTCTAGCAGGGTGACTGACATGGTCCCAGGAGTGAATTTCCTATCTCCCATCCAATAATCAAGGTTCCCTTTGAAGAGGGCCAAGGAGGCGCTCTGCTTGACATGTATGGGCAGTCTATTCTGGGGAGTCTCTGGGTCAGGAACCTATCCCTCCAGCATGTTTTGTTCATTGTAATGACAAGGTTTAGATCCCTGGAGCGTGTGGCTCTGAAGGATTGGGATTTCTTTAAGTGGAGCATATCCAACAGCTCAGGGTGTGACATGGCCTTGTATGTTAAGCAGAAATTGCCTCTGAGCAGACGATATGCCACAGAGTATAGCTGGAGTTTTTCTAGACGGTCAGCATATGGCATCTGCTTTAGGCCTGTGATTCTTTTAGTGAGGTATTTCTGTGGCCTTTCCAGCTTTTACAGATGTCTTGTGAGGTACATACCAAATGGGGCATTATAGTCTATAATGGGTCTAATGAGGGATAAGTACAGTGGGACAATGACTTCCTTTTTTCTGGATGAAAAGCCTTTAGTGATGAGGTGTGCCACATAGAAGGATTTCCTGACTGTTGTGGCAATGTGGTTATCGATGATTAGACCACTGTCCACCTGCGTTCCTAAGTCTCTCATCACACTTTTGATGTTTAGTGTACTGCCACCTATGTGGTAATTCATGGGTACATGTTTTTCCAAAGGTGATAACTATACATTTCTTGGCATTAAGCTTGAGCCCATGGCTCTGGCACCAGGCATCTGTTTCTGTAAGGCCCTTTTGTAGAATATCCACATCATTTGGGGATTCAATAATGGCTCCCAGTTTGCAGTAATCTGCGAACTTTGTTAGCCAGAGTCCCTTAGTGTTGGCCTGTACTTCAGAGAAGTAGATGCCAAACAAGAGTGGTTCCAGGACTTGTCTGGAGCTGGATTTGGAGTCTGTTACTTTTACAGTCTGAGTTCTGTCAGTAAGCCAGTTGGCAACCCATCGAGTGCTGTAGGGATTTATGCCCAGTTTAGTAAGTTTATCTATGATTCCAGAGTGGGGGATGGTGTTGAAGGCCTTGGCGAGGTCCAGATAGGCTGTGTGGACCACCTTACCCTCGTCCACAGCTCTGAAGACTGATTCAAAGAAGTCAGTCAGGTTCAGGAGACAGGATCGGCCCTTCACAAACCCAAACTGGGTGGGGTCCAGTGTTTGAAGGTTGCCAAAGCCTTTGTTTATAAGTTCCATGATAATGTGTTCCATGCCTTTGCAGATCAGGCTCGTCAGACTGATTGGATGGTAGTTCCTGGGATCCAAGGTGGATCCCCCCTTGTGGAGTGGGATAACTATAGCTGTGCGCCACTCAGTGAGCACGAAGCTTGAGGTGAGGCTATGATTAAACATGACACTTAGGTGAGGTGCCAGTTCATTTTGTAGTTTATGTAGTACACAGCCCAGGATGTCATCTGGTTCCATGGATGCTGTATTCTTAGCTTTGGAGAGTGTGGTTTCTACCTGTGTGGCCATAATTACCGGAATTTGGCAATCTTTTCGTATTGAGATGGGCCCTTTAGGGGGTGAGAGGGGGGTGAAGTTGGCACTAAATTGATCTGCCAGGATATTGGCAATATCCTTGTGATCAGTATATTTAATGCCATTCTGTTGTAGCTCAGAACAGATCTGAGCATTGCTATTTAGATTATTGACATAACTATAGAATGCCTTGTGGCTGTCTTTGGAATATTTGGCAATTTTATTTTCGTAACTAGCTTTTGAGGATTTTATGAGGGATCTCAGCTTCTTACTGAGGCTGGTGAGGGAGTTTTTTGCATCCTGGGATCTTCCTCTTTTCTGAAACAGTTTCTTCCTTCTGTTGTATAGTTTGTTTATAGCAGGGGACCATCAGATTGGCTTCCTTTTTTGGAGGAGAGCATCTTGGTTCTATTTGGGATGGCACGATTCATGCATGAGTGGATGTGCTCATACAGTGCCTTAGTGTAGGATTCTGCAGTTGAACTTTCAGATCCTGTCTGCATGGGTGTCATGAAGTTTGTCACTTCTGACTTCAGTAGCATGAAGTTGGCTTTGGAGAAGTTTTTTAAGGAGGTTTCCTTACTGGGGGGTGGGATGTGGATGTCAAGGATGATTTGCTTATGGTCAGACCTGACCAATGAGGGGGTGACCACTGGTGTGGAGCATCTATCTCCCATGTTGGTGATGACCAGGTCTAGGATATTGGAGCCCCTGGTGGGACAATGGATTAGTTGATCCAAGGCGTTGGAATTTATGAATTCCAAGTACCGTTGGGAAAAGGAGTTGGTACCAGGAGTAGGTCAGCCTAATGTGCCATATGAGTTCTCTATAAAGTAAACTATTTTCCTACCAGCATCATAAAGGCATTCTGCCTACATTTTTCCAAACTAAAAAAATACATTTTGTAAATGATTGTAACAAGCTGTACGTTTAAATAACAATCTAGTTGTGTCCTTTTTAAACCAGACTGAGTAAATGTTCATAATTCTCCTTTACAAACTTCTCTCTATCTTAGAAATGTAGAACGACTCACAAGCAATATACTGAGTAAAGTAAATTACTTCCTTGTTTTTATAATTATACATAAACAAGGTATAATTTTTGGATATCCTGGTAATAAAATATAATGACTATAATAAATGTAGCAACAGTAACTACATTTTCCACATTTTGACATCCTACTCTTTTATATTCTATCATTTTTATATTTAGCCTCAGCTATCCTTTTTTTAATTCATATTATTTTTGAAAACACATATGGGCTCATTTCACAATGTGTGTAAAAGGAATTCAGAATCAGAGGAAATCTTCCAATGTTTTTATTTAAAATTACCTCATATGACCAGAATTGTTTTTAAAAGGTATCCTCATAGCGCTTTTAAAATTCTTCACATTATTGGTACTCACATTTTTATAATTATCACTTTGGTTCTAAAATAGAGGGGCATTTTTGACTACCTGGTTTCACATATGTAGATCAGTGTGTATGTACAGCTTTAAGAAGCTTCCTAGGGGCTTGCACAAGTGTATAAATACTGAGCATGTGCGAGCCTGATGGCCGTTTTGTACTAAGCTGTATAATGTAAGCATGTATGTCTGTGTAGTCTGTCTGTTAATCAGTTTGTTTATATTATGTAATGCTGCTATCCATCCTGATGTGTTTGTATGTAATAAAGAATATAAACGAACTACCCTGCAGCATATTCATCATCTATACTAGAGAGAGACAAGCGACATGGTGTCAGAATGGGATCCAGATTCCGCAGCTTTGAGAGTGAGAGACACTTAGTTAAGACTGGAGGAATATAAAGGAGTGAATCATCCCTACTGCATGCATAACTCACAAAACAGGAAAGAAACTAATTTCAGGTATTAAAACTTCCTCAGACTATTTATAATTCTCAAAATATGAAACAAGGCATTCAGAATGCTCTAAACAAATTTCTAAGTAACAGAAATATCCAAAACTATGATTTAACAGAAATATTCAGAATAACTACGGAAAATGTTTGAAATAAAGTCTGAATCATATAAAATGAATAAAATAAGGGAAATGACTGCATTTTTTGCTAAGCACTACTTTTTCACATTAATCAAAGTTATTTAGTTGTCTGAAGTGTATGACATATTCGCATGTTTGTGCAGTATTACTGTACAGTTATTTAAAAAAAATACAGCCATTTCAAAGCATATTTCACAAAGTACAGTATTTCAGAGTTTATTGTGCATTTGAATGTTATTACAGGCACATATAGCAGCTTATTTGTATATAATTACAAGGGCAATATTTTTCAGTGCGTTTGGGCATAATTTGTTGGCATGACAGATGGATTTTGAAAACCTAGTCCACTTGTGTTTGACAATAATACTGCAGAGAACTGGAGAGTGTTTGAGCAAGGGTATGATATTTTCATACAGGCTGCATTTTCTGATAAAGATGACAAAGGAATTTATTCTTCTTAATTTAGCTGGTTCAGAAGCCATAGAAAGGGAATGTTCATTTGTATATGTACCTGCTGTCTTTGCAGGGGAGGGAGGAACCATCATATAGTTGCACCGGCTGAGTCAAGGAAAGACCCCAAGTGCTTAAAATGTAAATTCAGAGAAATGTGTAACCCCCCCAAATGAATATTGCAATGCAAAGGCACTTATTTTACACAAGGGATCAAAAGCCTGGTGAAACTTTTGCAGCATATATAACTGATTTGAGTAACAAGGCTAAAATGTACAGATTTGGTGATTTAAGGGATGAGTTGATAAAAGACAGACTTGTGTGTGGTATTAAAGATCATGCTATGAGAAAGATTTCGCTTCGTGACAGTGATTTAACTTTGAATAAGGTCATTGAGATTTGTCAGATATATGAACTTACAGAGAAACACACAGGTATGCTTACAAATGAGAGATGTATGCTTCCAGTAATTTCTAAAGCTCATGTTGATAGTATGCAGCACATGGTTAAGAGACAAGCCCAAGCACATGGAAGCAACTGTAAACCCTGCAATAGTCACTGGGAAACCCTGTAGCTTTCTAGCAAATTCCAGATTATGCAGTCTTAGTGAAGCATAACAGTGAGTCAGCAAACTCAAAGCATGTGCCTATACTCAGTTTCATAGCCAACTGATGGAATTATGGTGGAAGTCATGAGTCTAAAAGTGAAAAATGTTTAGCTTTTGGTCAGCAATGTCACAAAAGCAGTAAGTGGAATCATTTCAAAAGGTTTTGTAAATCAAAAGGGACAAGCTGATCAGTTAGAAAACCGTGACCCTACTTTTTAAGTTGATGATGTGTCAGTGCTTTGTGAAACAGTCAATAAAGTAGATTTATGGGCAAAGAATGAAATATTTTGTACTGTCTGGAGAAATGAAAAACCCATAGAGCTCAAAGCTGATACAGGTTCAAAGTGCAATGGTATGTCTGCAGAAACATTTGTTAGAGCATGTGCTGGTGAGAAGCTTGATTTGGCAAAGTGTGCGAAGTTTGTTGCTTATGGTGGTGAACAGATTCAAACTGAGGGCTCAGTAGTACTTTCATGTTGATCTGCTGATAGAAGCTACAAATTGTTATTGTATGTGGTTAAAAGGCACATACTGTCATTATTAGGGCTCAGAGACAATTTGAAAATAGGAATGCTTTTATTTAATAAGAAAGTCCATCATATCAGTTTGAAAGACCACAGTTCTAATTTTGCTCAGTATATTTTTCTACCTATGCTGATCTTTTCGAACACAATCTAGGCAAGCTTCAAGTTGTGTTCTCCATGAAGTTAGACCCAGAGGTCAGACCAGTTGTCAGGCCAGCCCAGAAAGTTCCAGTAGCTATGCAGAGTCAAAGCTGAGCTAGATAAAATGGTGCAACAAGGTGCAATTTGTCCAGTTGATGAACCTACTGAATGGGTATCTTCCATGGTGATTGCTCATAAGAAAAGCTCAGAAGATATCCGAATATGTATTGATCCATGAGATTTGAACAAAACACTTAAAAGACCTCATTATCCAATGTGTACAGTCGAAGAAGTTGCAGCTCTGATGCCAAATGCTAGTGTTTTTTTCTGTCTTAGAAGTGAAAAGTTCATTTTGGCAAATTCTGTTTGACAAGAAATCCTTGCTGCTAACTATATTCAGTACTCCTTTTGGCAGGTACACATTTTTGAGAATGTCATTTGGGATAAATTCTGCCAGTGAAGTTTTTCAGTGTGCCATGGAGCAATTTTCTTTCTGGGTAACCCTATGCTATTATAGTAGATGATCTTCTGCTAGGAGGTAATGGTGAAGCTGAGCATGACAGAAAACTCAAGAAAGTTCTGGAAAGAGCACGTCAAATGAATCTTAAACTGAATCCTCAGAAGTGCAAGTTCAGGTTACGAGAAGCTACTTATGTAGGTCATTTGTCTACCAGTTCAGGAGTATGACCAGACCCCTCCACGCAAACAGCTACTCTTAAAATGCCAGCTCCAGACAATGGTCAAGCCCTTCAATGTTTTCTTAGCATGGTTTACTATCTAGCCAAATTCATTATAGATTTAAGCCATCTAGCAGCACTGGTTAGACTGCTGACATGTAAAAATGCAACCTGGTCATGGTTGGAACACTATTTTGAGAAAGTCTATGCGTGCAGCTCCAGACAGATTGCAATGTATGATGTTGAGATTACAAAAGTACAATTTCAATCTTATCTACACAAATGGCAAACTTCTTTATTTTGCTGATACATTATCCAGATCACCCAGAAACACCACTGAACAGCATGAGAACAAGAAACTTGATTTTGAAATCATGGAAGTCAGATTTTTTTTCTTCGCCAAAAAAACACACATAACCAGTAATTAGAGTGTAAAAAAACACTGGGAACACAAGTACACTCTATGCTGTTGCCAAGCCAATGAGTACTCCGAGGAAGAAATAAAAACAGTTTAAATAATTCAAGATACATAATATAAACCCACAGTCAAGCGTTTTCATCCTGCTCTAGGACTTTTTCAGAACTGTGCATAAAAATTCACAAATCCATTATATAAAAACAACCATCCAATCAGAAACTAAAAACAATTGATCATTAAGGTTTACATTTTTAAAGAAACATCCTTCCCCCAAAGAAAACCCTTATGTTTACAAATGTACTGCTCTATATTTCAACTCTGGCATAACAGAATGTTGTCATTAATACCTGGTGTTACTGTGGCATTAAACCACAACTGCCACCTCATCTCTGCCCTTTCTAATTTGTTCTTCCCACCCCCCCCTCTAGAATCCTTCACTACTACTTCCAAAATACCAAATAGAAATGTGCGGTTAGGGTTGGTATTAATGTGCCTATATAGTGCATTATTTTCATCCTGTTTACTCACAGCATAAATATGCTCGTAAATCCTTCTTCTGAAAATCCTTTCCATGTAACCAATATAAAAATAGTAACAGTCCTGACAAATAGCAATGTGAACTACTCCACTAGTTCCACAGGAGCCTGCTGCTAATCTTATTTAGTTGTCACTTCCACCAATTTGCACTGAAGGGGTAGTTAGTATAAACTTACAGTATTGACAAGCACCACATTTACTGGTGCCCTTCAAATTCTTTATTTGCTGTTGAATTGGATGTTCTAACAACATTTTTAAATTGTTATTGGTCCTATAGACAAATGTGGGGTCCCTACCTACTACCCCAAGGAACTCTTTATTCCTTTTAAACAACACCCAATTCCTCTTGATGATCTCTTTAACTTTCTCACTTGTTTCCTCATAGGTCACCACCATAAAGTATGAAAAATCATCCTTCATACTGTGAAGATCATTCCCCCACCCCCAAAGGTTGATCCCAATAACGGTTGACATATTGTACCCCATTCACTAATAACTTGATCACAAATTGGTAGGACAAACTCTAATGGGTATCCTCTTTTAGAAAAGATGCTCACTAATGTTCCCATCTCACTCTTTATTATCTCCAAATCAGAGCACATTCTTGCAATCTGGACCATTTGGCCCTTCATAATATTTCTTTTAATGTATAATGGATGACTACTCTTAAATTCTAAATAATCATTCGAGAAAGTGGGTTTCCTATAAATTCGAGACTCAAAATGTTGATTAACCATGTCTTTCCTAATTAATACATTGAGATAATTAATATTCTCCATACCAAAATTACCAGTGAATTTTAAAAAAATCACAAATACTATTTATATAATCCATGAATTCTTTGTGCTTGTTCCCCACTTTCCAAAGAATGAAAACGTCATCCAAATATTGTAAATAACAAGTCCAAAAGTCCACTAATGGACAATTAAGAATATGTGTCTTTTCTCAGCCATACATAACAAGATTAGCAAAAAGTGGGACACAACTAGTACCCATTGCCACTCCATTGATCTGTCGATAAAATTCACCCCCAAAACTAAAATAGTTATTTTTCAAAATTATCTCCATCAATATCATAATAAAATTCACTATGATGTTCCCCAAGGTAGTCCTTTCCAACAAAACTTCATGAAAGAACTCCAAACCTGTATCATAAGGTATGGAGATGAATAAATCAACATCAACAGTTGAAAAACTTGAGCTTCCTCTAAAATATTCATTTTTTTTAGCCTACCCAAAAAAATTGCAGGAGTCCTGTAATGTATAATCAATGGGAATTAGGGAGTTTCTCTCTGTTCTATCTATAAAAACACCCAGTGAATAGGTTGAACTATTCTGGCAAGTGATAATTAAATGGTAAGGGGGGGGTCGTATACATTTTTATGTGTTTTCGGAATTCCAAAAATCACTGGAATAGTAGGACTGCTATTAGTCAAAAAACCATAAACCTCATTAATGACTCCCTGAAATAAGGAGTCTTCTAATACCATTTGGATTTTCCTATGGGCAATATTTATTTCATTCCTAGAAACACTTTTGTATTTCCCCTCTTCCTGTAATATAGTAAATATCTTGTTATTATAGTCTTCAGTATTGACAATAACCATCTACCCCCCCTTATCTGGTTTCATAAACCTTAGGCTATCATTACTTCCCAGTTCTTTAAGTAATTTGTTTTCCTCTCTAGTTAAATTGAATTGTCTTGGTTTATAATTGTCTAATAAGTCATGAATCTCTTGTGAACAAATTCTATCAAAAGTTCCTATTAGGGGGTGTAGGGGTGGGTTGAAACAACTTTTCTTCCTAAACCCCTCTCTCCCGACCACTCTTTGATTGTCCTTGAACATGTATTTCAAGTTCATCTTCCTTGTGTAAAGTTTTAACTCGGTTAAAGTGGAACTTATATCTTCTTTTTTAGAAGGCACAAATTTGATACCTTTCTTTAGTAGTGAAAAGAAGTTTTTATCTATGTTGATACCTGCATAATTAAATATATTAAATCCCTGATAAGAAAGGAGTAAACCCCCAAAGGAACTTGTGATACCAACATCCTGTACCATTCTACATGTGTCTAATTCTAACTGTTCTTCCTCCATTGGTATTGGGTCTTGTTTCCGTTCCCCCTGGCACCCCCTGCAGTTCTAAAAAACTTTATTATTGTTCCTGCAGTTGTTTCTCTTGTTTTGCAACCTCTCTGACCTTCTTAAGGTTGGGTACTCATAATCATAGTCATTTTCCCCTGCACTGTCTCTGGGGATTGCCCTGTCTTTTGTTCAACATTTCAATTCTATGATCATTGCCACCTTCATTACCCACCCCTGTATAAGACTTGCAGAAAGGATAAGCTATGTTGTTACGATATTCATTCTCATCCCTAATCAACTTTCTTTTCTTCTTTTCTATATTATTTTCAACTTCCTGCTCCACTTTATCAAAAACAGTATTGTATTTAACAGAAAAAGAATTAAAGTGCACATCATTCAAAATATCATCATTTTGTTTTTCTATATCAGTTAACAATTCTTTAACTTTGTTGTTATTAACCCTTATGATGAACTTCATTAGTTTGATCCCACGTCAGTTGAACATTTCTAACAGTTCATCACACTCTTTCTGTCCACTTTTGAGTCCATTTGGAAATTTGTAGACTCACAAACCCCTTGGCACCCTAGGATTCCAGACACATTTTATTAAATATGCATTATTGCATTGTAGGTTATGTACCTTTAAAAGCATTTGCTCTAATTTAGTCAATTGTTTGTCCATAAAATCTTCCTTCATAGCAGGAACAGTTTTAAACAATCCAAAATCATTATTGAACCAGTCCTGGAACCTGTTGTGACATTGACCCACAAATTGCAGAATGCTTTTTTGCCCACAGGGGATGGAGTCTATAGAAGCCATTAATCCAGATGCTGGAATCCCTCTCAGTCCTCTATTTGGCACTCCAGATGACGTTTCACTTGACTCATGTCTGTGACACACCTCCATTACCTCAGACACCTGAGTTTTTGGGTTTTGTAGTTTTTGAACTGCTTCTTGTAGTTGCATTACCTTGCTGGTTAATGTGAGCACAAACTGTATAATATTTGTTTCCCCAGAACTTCCTTGCTGTGTACTAAGGGAAAGAATGGAGTCAATATCCTCTTGAAAAACAGATGGCAAACCAATGTCATTCATCTCCATCTTTCCCTCGGACCATGAACAGATGGCAAAAAAGTCCAGTAGAACTTCCAGATGGACAGGAAAACAGCTGACACTGGTAACTACCACCAGAAAAACACATGTAGCCAGTAATTAGAGTGTAAGAAAACACTAGGAACACAAGTAAACTCTATGCTTTTGCCAAGCCAATGAGTACTCCGAGGAAGAGATAAAAACTGTTTTAATAATACAAGATAAGTAATATAAAACCACAGTCAAGCACTTTCATCCTGCTCTAGGACTTCTTCAGAACTGTGTATAAAAATCACAAATCCATTATATAAAAACAACCATCCAATCAGAAACTAAAAACAATTGTTCGTGAAGGTTTAAATGAAATTTAAGTGAGAACTTTTTCTTCCAGACTTCTTTATGAGCTTAGAAATCATACACCCTCAGATCCTGTTTTACAGAAGCTCAACCACTTTATCGATTGAGGATGGCCATCAAAGCAATCTAGTTTACCTCAAGAAATACAACCTTATTTTCTTTACAGAGATGAGATTTTGTCTGACAATGGTATCGTAATGAAAGGTCCAAAAGTCATGTTCCAAAGTCCCTGCAACCTTAGTATATTGTTGTCTTGCATCGTGGCCACCCAGGAACTGATTCTACTGAAAGGAGGGCAAGAAGACTAGTATTTTGGCCTTCTATGTCACAAAACTTTGAGAGAGCAATTTCATCTTGTTCTGTATGTAATAGTACAAAGCCACATCAACAGAAGGAATCTCAGCTAAACCAGATCCCTGAACTACCTTGGTCAACAGCAGCCACTGACATTTTTGAGTGGAATGGTCAACATTGCTTGGTATTAGTAGACTCTTATTACAATTGATTTGAGATTGACCTACTTCCCAATCTAGCATCCAGTACTGTCATTACTAAGATGAAGCATCATTTTGTAGTCCATGGTAGTCCGCACAAAGTTACTTCTGACAATGGCACATAGTTTACTAGTCAGGAATTCAAAAGATTTACTGAAGAGTGCATCTTTATCCATATCACGAGTAGTCCTGCGTACCCACAGTCAAATGATTTGGTAGAACGTGCAGTTCAAAGTGGAAAACAGTTACTAGAGAAGTTAAAACGAGACAATAGTGATGTTTTCCTGAATCTCTTTAATCTCAGGAATGGTGCAACAAGGTGTAATTTATCCAGTTGATGAATCTCCTAAGTGGGCATCTTCCATGGTAGTTGCTCATAAGAAATGGTTCACATGCCCAGAGACTTCTGTCGAGACAAACCAGAACCAAATTACCAGTCAGCAGTAGTTTGTTGATTCCAAGTGCTAAGAATAACATACCAGTGAAAACCATTTGTTAAACAAATGTCTATCCCAGAAATTTTATTATGGCAAGTCAGGCAAACCTCTCAGTCCATTACATGAAGGAGAGGCAGTGATAATGCAAACGTGCAAAGCTTATGATCAGATTGGAGTTGTGAAAAGTATTTGTCCAGAGCCCAGATCATACATTGAAGTATCACAAGAAGTAGATTTTAGGCAGAATCAGAAACATTTGATCCCAGTGTCCGAGCCTATACCTTAGCACCTAGCCTGTGAGAAAGACTCTTTATCTTGGAGCGTGTTATACAGCATTCCAGTTCCAGAGAACATTTCATTAAATATCCCTGTTCTTGAGATGGATCCTGAACTTCCTGATATGAGTTGTTCACCAAAGACTGTCAATGTTGCTAAAGCCAGTTCTGATTACTATGTTACTAGGTCAGGTCGCATTTCCAGGCTATGTTACAGATACACTGCAATTTGGAAATGAACATTGTGTTTGTTTCTAATGTTTATATTATTGCATGTCTTATTCCAATGTCATTTCATTGAGGGCAACCTATTTAAGAGGGAGGCTGTAGATCACTGTGTGTGTACAGCTTTAAGAAGGTTTCTAGTGGCTTGCACTAGTGTATAAATACTGAGCACATGTGAGTCTGACTGCCATTTTGTAGCAAGCTGTTGATATGTAAGCATGTATGTCTGCATAGTCTGTCTTTTAATCATTTTGTTTGTAATTTGTAATGCTTCTGTCCTTCATGATGTGTTTCTATGTAATAAAGCATATAAATGAACTACCCCGCCTGTTAGTCATATATACTAAAGAGAGACGAGGGACAATATACTTCCTTAAAAGTGGAACATAATTGTTTATGTGTACAGTCCTTTTCCTTCAACATTCTCATAAACCTTCCACATGAAACAATCCTTGAAAGACAAACCAATTATCCCTTTACCAAGTTTTGTTTCTGCCACATAGGGTGCCAACTCCTAAAGTGTAAATAGTTGTTTAAAATAGTTGGTTTTCTGTAAGGAGTAGAAACAAAACATTTCTTATCATACATTTTAAATAAACAACTATTCAAATAATTGATACTCATATAAGATGAAATATATGACTACTGTAAAAATTCTGTACTTAAATTCAATTTTTTTTTACACAACGCTAGGCAAAAAAAACTGGGGCATATTAAGCCCCATTGGCAACAACAGCAACTTGCTTATACAATTCACCTTCAAAACAAAAATGTTAATATCATGTGATAACAATATTATAAACAAACACAAAATTTCATGAAGCTGATTCATCTCTGTTTCATGAGGAACAGAAGCTGATATAATTTTACATTTGTGGTAACCATAAGAAAACAGTCCCTGGGATTCAGTAAACTCCATGTAAGCTTTGCACGAAGCCTATACAGAGTTTACATGTATGCGTGATGAGCATCAGTGCTAATTACATATTCATGTGTTTAAATGTAAATAAGTGCAGTTTTGTGGCTGGCAACAACTGTGTAAAGCAACACGGATAGCAAATCTGTATACATCAGAGCACTGTCAGTTAGCAGGTTTGTGCAGAATGCCACCACAATGATCACCAGGGCTTAGCATACAGTTATCATAGCTCTCGACCTTTTAGTGCAAGTAATATGGACAAAGTCCAACATAATGGGAGGACAATGAACTCCCATTCCTGGCATTCTGTACTGAAGTTGTGTAAATGATCTGAAAGGGTACATGGACTGCCATGTAAAATAAACACTCAGGGAAAGGGTGTGTATTGAATAGGGACACATAGATGAACTGTAGGAATAAACACAGGGAAAGAACACAGGTGAAAGAACCTAATGTACAGCAGATGAGGTCATATCAATGGAAGGAAGTTATAGCAGCAAGACCAATCACATATCAGTATGGTGCAGTATGGACAGTACAGTGAAAATGTGTATTATGTAACTGTCACACAAGGTGACATAGCAATGGGGAGGATATCTATGTGAGAAACATCCTTACATAAACAATGCAGAGGACATATATCAGGGATGTTATATACAATTGGGGTAGGGTGCAAACTGTGAAGTTGTGCAAACTGATTTGCCTGAATATGAATGTAATCTCAGCAGAGGTCTCCAGCAAGTGGGAAACAGGTAAAGGGTCATGGACAACAGTAAGAGAAGCACACACAATCACGGACAATATCAGAATAATACCACCAGTAATTCCATGTCTTTGACATGTGATTTAGTGTGATTGCACAAACACACTTGTACAACTATTATGACATGTCTGTACTCTATGAGGGTAATCATGCACACTATCCCAACACTGTAACTTCTGCTGGAGGTGTTAGAAGGGATGCTGCTATACCTGTAGTGTGACATTATGATCAATACAGGCTAGCTAACTGGTGTGCATGGTATACAAACACACACACACACACACACACACATATATATATATATATATATATATATATATATATATATATGGCATAATCCACACTTTCATAAATGTTACCCATGCCAAGAACAGGTATCACACATACATCTAGTGTAACAACTTGATGGGGGTTCCACACTATCAGACAATAATATTTATGCCACAAAAAGAATGCCTAGGTATGGCCAATAAGATGTGTGACACCTCACTGTGGCAGATGTGTAGGGAGCTACATGGAGAAGGGTACACTGTGATGAAGGCTGTGAACTATGGAGATATTATAACCTGTAATGTGGATGTCCTTCAAATACTCTGTAGTTGTGTTACATACAAGGGAGTAGTCAGCACTGTGACCACATGCTGGTGGATTTTCCACATACCATCTACCCCAGGACACAGGTTATATACCTATTGGTTTGATTATAGGATGTGATGTCTACATTATACTTGGGTTGTGTGTTTGTTTTCATGACATAACAAATCCCCCCATGTTTTTGTGTCATTGCAGGTCTTGTCATGGCTGTGGCAGCAATCTTGGGTGTGTGTTGATACTGTCTGTATTATACTAATATCACAGTTAGAATCAATGATTGCTCACAAGCTGTAGTCCTTCAGACAGCTATTTGGATACAGGAAGTGTATGCCATTTGTGATGTCTGTGACTTAAATAATGGACAGGACAGGGCCTAGCAGACAGTCCTGATGTACAGACCTGATCACTAAAACTGAGATATATAGTAGGTCACTTCACACATTTCAACATCTTTAGATGCCATGTATGTCATACAGTGGTCTCCCAACTTGGTAATATAGGTGTTTCTGGCCACATCTGACAGTGCTGAGTAAATACCTCAGTGCAGATTTGTGTCAAATGTCTTGGGCTTGTCAAGTTCAAAAGGGTGATAGTGTTTTCATCATGCATGCCCTCGATGACTTCTTTGAGGACATCTACCAGATGTAACAGACATGATGTAGCATTAACAACTCACACAGGTCTGTTGCACACAGCCAGGATATTACTAATGTCCTTTAGAAAAGGTCCATGATGACATGTTGGTCTATTTCACTGATGAGGAGAGTCAGGATGTGTCTATACATGCATGCATCGAGTGCTGTCCCCCCAACTCAGATGGATGCAGGTTGATGTACACCATTATACAGGAATATAATCTGTGTGGAGGGTGTGTTGAAGTGTGTATTCAACTGTGTCAGGAAGGTGAATGTGCTGAGTCACACGATGGGTGATCTGTAATGTTATCACAGCCCATTGATTTTGTGTGATAGGTCTTGGTGAATGTAAGACTGCATACCACCTATCCTGATCTGGCCTAGGGTTTGGACACATGCAGATATCATTGAAAAACTCTCCCACCTGGGAATTAACCCTTACATCACTAGATGGGTAAGCAATTGGCTCACTGACAAAACACATACTGTGAAAGTTGGTGAATCAACCAGTACCAGTAGAGCTGTCACCATTGGCATAACACAGGATCTGTGCTTGGCCCTTTACTGTTTGAAATATATTTCTTGACAGTTCAGGCTGAAGTATACAGCCTTTGGCTAAATAAATGCAATAATGTGTCTTCAGTTTGTCCTTCTGCAAATTGGAATTATCTGCTAATTACAACATTGACAACAGTCCTGATGTGCTGAAACCTAGTGATGTAAGCCCTGGCAGCACACATAGATAGCAATTTGAACTTCAACCACAAAGTGTCCACACTGGTAATGAAAGCCTATGTTATGCATATTATAAGTCACGCCATCATATTCAGGTCTGAGGATTATATTACAGCACTGTACTCAAACCTCATTAGAACACTAATGGCGTATAATGCTGTCTTTTGTAGGTACCTCACCAGGTGCAAGCAGCAGATGGAGAGACCACAGGAGTTTCTCACCAAGAAAACACAGGGCCTAAAAACAATTCCATGATGTATGTGGATAGACTGAAAACCATGTCACCACAGTCTGTATCATATAGGCTAAGGTGACTTCTGCAGGCCAGTCTCTGACCCTGCCCTGGTGAGAATAGTGCACATTCACAAATCAGATATAGCTGATGATATCAGCAGTGTCTGGTGAGGAGAATATGATAATAACAGTGCCTCACATGCTGGTGTAAAAGGCTCTCTGTAATGTTAAACAAGTTCACAAACACACACACACACACACACACACACACACACACACACACACACACACACACACACACACACACACACACACACACACACCACAGTTGACTGCAATGAGAACAGAACCCCTACCTAAGTACACAGACTACAGAACTCTGTATTTAAGGCAAGCACCATAGCTCAAGTCTGACTTGGACTGTCTCAGTCAACACTTTATAGCTGATGACATCAACAGTATCTGGTGAGGAAAATATGGTAATAACAGTGTCCCACATGCTGGAGTAGAAGGCTCTCTGCAATTTCAAACAAGTGCACAAACACACACACATGCCCCAGCTGACTGCAGTGAGAACAGAACCCCCTACCTAAGTACACAGACAGTGCTGAGTACTTTATACAAGTGCCACACACAAGTCTGACTTTTACAAGGCAGCGGGACAACTTATAGTGGATGACATCAGCAGTGGATGTTGGAGAGAAGATGTTGGGAGGTCTGCATGAAATGAATGTGGAGGCATGTGCAAGTGTCAAAATACTGTCAATTCATAGGATTGGAGTGGTAACTGTAGGATGCACACTTACGCTCCTCTGGCTAGACACACACACACACACACACACACACACACACACACACACACTCGTGCGTGCACAGTTGACTGTAGTCAGAACAGAACCCCCTACCTATTTAAGTACACAGACTACAGAGCTCATTATTTTATGCAAGTGCCATGGCACAAGTCTGAATTTTACTAGGCTGCAAGACAACTTATAATGTATGGCATCAGCACTGGATGCAGGAGAGAAGAAGTTGGGAAGCCTACATAGGTTCATATCTTCATAGGTTCATAGGAGGTTACTAGGCTAATAGCTCTAGGGCCTTTACAAGCCTAGCCATGTAAAAACCCAAGTAAGTAATCTTTATTGAGCATAGTTAGCTGTTGTTAGCAGAGCAATTTTATGATCAGCATTGATTGCCTGTGCCCATAAGGAATATAAGTGCTACTTCTGGGGTGAATTATTGACCATCTATCCAGTTGTCAAGGTTGTCCTTGAATAGGGGCATTGAGGAGCTCTGATTCACATGCAGTGGGAGCCTATTCCAGAGGAGTGGCAAACACTGGGAAATATATCTGTCTCTCCAGCATGTTCTGTTTATGTCACAGGCAAGGTTGAAATCCGTATAGCAAGTTATTATTGTCCCATTTGATTAACAGATGTCCAGCATTTCCAGTAGGGCAGGGTCTAAGACTGCTCTGTAGGCCTGGCACAGGTCACCTGTCAGCAGTCTGTATGCTACTGAGTACAGTGACAGGGCTTTCAGTCTTTCCATGTATGTCATGTTTTGGAAGCCGTGGATTGTCTTGGTCAGAAACCTCTGTGTTTTCTCCAGTTGTTGCAGGTGTCTGGTGAGGTACATACAGAATGGAGCATTGTACTTAATTAGTGGGCTGATAAGGGTCAAGTACAGCAGAGCTATGACCTCCCTGGTCTTTGATGCAATGCTGTTATTTATGAGGTGTGCAATATAGAATGCTTTTCTTACCACTATGGACACATGGTGACTGAAGTTTAGATTGCTGTCAACTTGTGTTCCCAAGTCTCACACCACTCAGTTTGAGCTTAGAGGGGTGCTATGTATATCATAATTAGTAGGGGTACTACTTTGCCAATGGGGACAATGAGGCATTTTTTGTGTTAAGTTTCAGTCTGTGAGTTTGGCAGCAATCATTTGTCTGTGTCAGCCCTTTCTGTAATATGTTAACATCACTGGGGGACTCTATATGGTTGCGCCCAGTTGACAGTCATTTGCAAAGTTAGTAAGCCACAGGCCATCTATCTTTGCCTGGTCTTCAAAGAAATGGTTTCCAAACAGTAGAGGGCCCAGTACAGATCCTTGTGATACTCCACTGGTAAATGGTCTACTGGTGGAGATGGACTCCCCAACTTTGATAGTGTGCATTCTGTGGGTAAGTCAGTTGGCTACCCATCTAGTAATGTATGGGTTAATCCCCAGAAGGGAGATTTTCTCTATGATACCTGAATGGGAAATTGTATCAAAGGCCTTGGATAAATCAACATAGAAGGTATATCCTGTTTCCCATCATCCAGTGCTTTGGGGACATTCACAAAGACGTTCACTAGGCTTAATAACCAAGATCTGCCTTTGACAAACCCAAACTGTGTCAGGTCAAGAGTGTTGAAGGCTGCCTATGTCCCTGTGGATAAGGTCCATGATGAGTCTTTCCACAGCCTTGCAAATAAGTCTGGTTAGGCTTATAGGTCGACAGTTCCCAAGGTCAGTTGATGGGTATGTAGGCATGTTCAACTGTGAAGCTAGTTCTAGTTCTGCATGTTACCAGATTGTTGTGCATTGCATATCACACATTTGATATTAATTTATGTAGTGCAGATGATATATTTGTGAACAAGCACTAAGACACCAAGATTACAGTGCATGGGGGGAGGCAATATATGGCTGCATTGTAAATATGTGACATAGTGTTAGATAAAGCCTTCATTTTGTTATGTTTCTACATGTAGTTTCATGGCATAAAGAGTAAATGGATAGTAAACTGCACTAATACATGCTAATATTTGCATAACACAGAGGCAAGCAGCAGGTTTGCACAATAAATAGCAAAGTGTTTGTGCATATGAGATACACATTTCCATTACTTTCCCTTTTTGTGCATAGTTAAGCAGTGCACAAATGTGGGGCTCATTGCTAAAATTCTGAGAATTAGTATTGAGTGTATGAAACACACCTGCTGCTTAGCTGACTGGCAGGAGGTGTAAATTCATTTACACATTTTTTAAGCACAGATGACACTGGGTTCAAATCCAGGTGTATCTAATAATTTTAAATAAACAGTGATAATGTAATACCATTAATTCTTTATAGTACATGTGTTAAGCAGCATTGTGCGAAGGTAACCGCAGCATTGTAGGGATGCTCACTGTCACTTGGCATTGGTGCATGATGCCAAACTCTGCAAATATGGAGGTCAAAAAGTGAAGGGATCCATTGCTTTTACTGGTACCTATGTGTGTTGTGGGTGATTCTATTTTTTGACCAGATTATAGGTGTTAAAATGGGGTAGATAAGAAAGTGGAGAAATTGGAAGCAAGCTGGGGAAGAACAAAGTTAAAGCGATACAGGAATGTGCAGGAAGGAGGTAGGAAAGAGCCATAGCTATCAATTTCTTTAACAGTGTAAACTGATAATTTGTGCAGAATATTAGCTGAATTTGGACTTTCATCTCCAGAGAGAGGGGTGACAGTGTAAACATGTTGTATAGCCAATTGGACCAAATCAAGTGTGTCAAGAAGACATATGTGTGTGAAATAGAGAGCTATGTATGGGATGATTTTTTTTTTGTGGGACAGGTGCCCATTTTTTTAAATTCATTAAGAGGGGAATGCTGGGTAAGGGAAGTGAGAATTTCTGGGCCTGGTAAGTTGAGTAACTGAGGAAGCAAATGCAAACAAACAAGACAAGACACAGGGATAGTGAGGGACACAAAAGGATGGGTGACACCATGATTGGGGTGAGGGAGGGAGGGGACAACACAGGCTCATGCCTATTAAACATGGAGACAGTGAGACTAGAGTCCTCACCCACTGGGCTGTCATCACTGTCCGCTTACTCACCTGGTGAATAGAGTGCTTGACTTCTTCTCCTCCTACATACCATGAGGGAGAGCAGCCTCTCCATTTGATGTAGGTGTACACCAGTGGTGCGGTGCACAACCCTTTGCATCAACCCTGGCATCTCCTGGTGGGTGATGAAATCCCAGGCTCCACTACTGCTTCCGGAGGGTACCACAGCACCAGCTTCTGGGGCATTACTACCTGAGGGTGCAGGTAGTGCAAGGGCAGCAGAGGCAATGCTGCCAGGTTGGGTCCCAGACATGCTGGGCATTGGTGGTGAAGCAGGTAGAAAGGGGCAGGCTGTTCAACTGGGACTGGCCTACCTCACTGTCCTGTGAAGCATTTAGTGATTTGATACACATGGATGACACTGAGACATTTTGATGACACATAATAGAAAATAAAAATTTGAGATATGGGTTGGGGTGAGAGAGAAAAAAGAGAAAAAAATAGCCCCATCATATGTGATATAAAATGCATTAACACAATTATACAATTATTTTACCTGAAGTATTACATTTAAGTATACATCTTAACAACTACACACTAATGCTTATTGCTGAAAATAATCCCTGAAATGTGCATACATTGCACATATGCGTGATCCAGTTATACAGATTACAGTTAACAGCAGGGCATTTATGCCACTTGTATAGAGTTTAATTTAATGTAAATATTATTAATGAAATGCAGTATTGTATAGTTGTTATGCATGGTATTTGAACCGAAAACCTCTGACTACTGTCTTATATTTGACTCCTAAACTTGGTTTGTGCTACAGACTAATGCATGCATACCTGCTTTTACAGTTAGGATATACATTCTCAATTTGCTACAGCTGTATAAAAAAAATGAAAATCTATCTTTAACTTTTAAAGCTACAATCATACTTCTCTTATGATGCATACATACCACTTGCTTCCCACAGTTTCTTCATTTGAGCAGCAAGAGTCTATTTATTGTACTCTATTATGGCATTAGGTGAAGAAAGAATAGAAAAGAACAGATGAACATTATTCATACCGGTTTTGTCTATATTTAGCTTCCTAAGTATTACAAATACTCTCATTATCATACTTACACAGCTGTGGGATGTCCACAGTTTGAAATTCAATCAGGCACTGGTTGAAGGTACCCCTTTTGCACCTCTGTAGGTCATTAAAGTGATGCCTACACTGCTCTCCAGTGTGTGGGATGCCAGTAGCACTGGATACAGCCTGAACCAAACTATTCCAAACCACAGTACTGGGAGCTAGAATAGTCCCCCTGCAGAAGCCTTTGTCTGTGGTGCTTTACCAGGAGTCCAATAAAAATCCTGGACTCTTGGACACTCCATCTCTGTTCCCTAAACTGGGAAGCTTCCCCTCTAACTCCAGGCATGTCTAACACCTGAAAAAGAGCAATGGCAATTGATGCTTTACCACCAATTCCTGTTATCACATTTACTGGTAGTGCACAAACCTAAGCAACAATGTCAACTGCATTTGTGCAATGTTAAGTAGAGACCAGCATTGCCAAGCAGTGAGGAAATAAATACTTGAAACTGGAAGGTTAATCTGACACTTGGTATTAGTTTGAGGAATGTCTGCTAATGTAGCCTGGAAATATATATTGAAAATTGGAAGGTAACTGTTAGGTGAGTTAAGTTTATAGGCATGCAATGGGTGCATAAATGTCATGATCTGACACATTTGCTTTTGGCTTTATGCACTGATATAACTGATTTTTAAAGTGTGGGATTCAAACCTAGGCATAAGGGACAAAACACTTTCTTCCACAGCGTTGAGTTTCCATTTTTGCTACAGAAGAAGTGTTGCTCAGACATAGTCAGGAATCATTCATGAATACAGCTGACAGGTTGAGGTGTTATGTATGTGTGTGACTTGACAAGGTTATTTTATATTAATCCAGTTGTGTGTGTGTCTTATTTAATTGTGAAAGACATGCAAGTCCAGATGCAGAATTATACTTACAGAAATATAGTAGACAGTATATCCTCATTCATATATCTGAAAACACAATAAGGGTGTATTATCCATCATACATATAATTCATATCAGCTCCTGTATCTAAAATGTTATAAGTGAGGTTGAATATAATGAGAAATGAAACAACAGTAAAAGTGTCTGGAATATTCTGTATTAAAACTCAAGACCATATGTATGGCAGTCCAACAATTACACCTGTTGCCACAAAAATGTTGAAATAACACTTGTCTTTTTTCTGTTCATTGCTATAAAGGCACAGTCACAATGGTAAAAATAGACTGCACACTGTGTACTAGAACCCAGGACCATCTGTATTCCAGCCCTACACTTACAACTGCTGCCATAAGACTAGTTACATGAAATTTCCTACTCATTCTTAAGTTATCTGTGTTAACCACTACTCAACACCGCTTAGCGTGTTTAGCAGTGCCCAACAGAATTAATTGAATATATCTATTTTCAATGATTGACAGCAAAAAAATGCAAATATGTATCCTTTTTGACCTTTGCACTTTTACAGATGCCCTGTCTGCAGGTGTTTTGTCTGCTTCCTGTGTGGGACATTAGTCTGGGTTTAGACACTAAGTGTCACATAAATGAGATAAGCATCATCAAATCGGACATTCTTTTTTCTCCATTTCCCTTCTTTGCTCTAAGCCACACACTGTGCAAACACTGGCCAAAAAAATGATCTTATCTGACCAGTAATCTGAGACATGCAGTCTATAAAGCATTCTGTATCATTATTCTTAAAATGTGTGAAGATATTAAATGTCAATAATATACTTTTGTCAACAAATGAAGAGGAGGTTGGCTGTTAATAAATAGAACCTGTAAATCGTACGCTGCTTGCTTACATTTCCAACCTTGATAAAATTACTTCTATACACTTTATAAGTCTAACCTGACACACCCACTGGAGATAGGGCAGTCTGCATTGCTGTTATGTTTTCCTTTTCCATACCTGTAATCATTCATAGTTGCAATCCATTAGCAAGAAACACTGAGGGAGTGCCTAAACTATATTTACATCTGCTACACAGAGCCAAGTATTTGGAATTCAGCAATTCTAATGACTTCACAACTCATTTACATATTCACTCTGCTAATAGCCCTGAATATACAGCATAAAAAGGCAACCGTGTAGCTAGGGAACCTGAAGGTGAGGAGACTTGTTTATGCTGAGAACACAAGAGGGGCTATTACTTGGGGATATATCTGCACAGACGACTACGGAACTTGAAAAGGTATGCTTGTTTTTTTCAGCTATATATTGCAGATAGTGAAATGTTATTAAGAAAAATATGTTTCATATATATATATATATATATATATATATATATATATATATATATATATATATATATATATATATTAATAAGCAAATGCTACTGTTATCTGTATGCATTACTTAAAAGTGTACTGATGGCATGGGCATGTTTGTCAGGGCATTTCACAAGAATACATGATTGTCAATAGCTTAAAATGGAATGTTCTGTGTTAAATCTCTACACATTTCAGGAACAGTTCATTCAATAGCACTTTTAGCATTTCACTGATGGTTTGTTAGCAAAATGTGTCATTTGCCTGCTCATTTGGGGGTGGGAGAGCAAAGTTGCATTTCTGTTTTGGTACAAGCAAGGAAATGTTGCTATTGTTACTCTCCCTTGTTTTGCATCCAGCCTTGCTCTGTATTTGAATGTAATAAGTTACAACCACACAGTTCCTGTTGTTCATATTTGAGATATCTAGACTATTTTATGTTTCTCCAGTGGATAATGCTGAAATGCTACCTTTTCTGTTTTATCTGGGAACTAGAATTTTTTAGTTATGTGATACATATATGTATTATCCTTCTGTTGCGTTTTAGGGAAACTACAACTATGGCACCCAGGCATCTCAATCCCAGAAAACCAGCCTTCAATGACCCTGAAAAGTAAGTAATTGTAGAAGCTTTTAGGTGACATGGTGCCTTTCTGCTTGAGAGAGGGCGTGGAGATATGTCAGGTAAATGCAAATCTGGCAGCAGATAGTAGCAGATGTGAATGCAATAGGTGGCCACAGCTGGACATATGATCAGGTATGCCATAGGCCACTGACATAATCTCATCTGTACAGAAGAGAGCAACTGCAGTGGCCACCACTAACAGCAAATTAAGAGTTCCTGTCCTCTGCCAGGAATCCAGACAGATCCCAGGAAAGTTAAGAGCAGCATATCCTTGACATTAGTGCTACTGTTTCAGTGACAGGAAGTATGTCCTAGGAGGATTTTAAAGATAGGCTTATGTATATTAATTGTTAAATACTTTTGGATAGCAAAATATTTACATTAATACATTAGTTCTGTTCAACAAGAAATTGGTTGGGGAGAATGTAGATTGATACAGTTAACAACACATTCTGATTGATTACACATGGGCTTAGGTTGGACTTGTCATCCAAGTTCTTGTTGAAAGTATAGCTAATGGACATTTAAAGGAAGAAAAGTTTTACCCCCCATGTTACTGTTACTTGTGATGATATTATACTTACCTTTACTTAAATTCTTCCAGGACTATCCAGCATAGGGAGCCTAGAATCATCTGCACACGGTAAGCCAAACATTTTTATGTCAGTACTGATGAGCAGTTCAAAGAAGTATTTAGTTTGTGATGGTGTCAGGACTGTTGTGTGTATTGCTGTACTGTCTGTATTAGTGACACTACTGTTAGTGTGTTAGCATATACTGGACTATAGTAGTGTAAGTATTAATTGATTTTTTCATGAGTTTGTTGCTTATTATCATGGGTGATCCTGACAGTGGAAGTGTGGGACTTCTACCACCTGATTTCAGAGTATCGTCAGACTCTGATGATGATGGTGGCCAAACAGAGGCACAATTTGGGGGTGCAGAGGTTGAATCTGACACTGAGGTTGACATACAGCCATCCACTGTAATTCCATCAAACACACCCAGTAGGCCTATGCCTACCCATTCTAGTGAGCCCTCAGATATTGGACAGGTGGAGGGTGAGACAATCGATCAGGAAAGTGTGGTTACTGTGGCTTCAGTGCCTGTTGACTCTGGCCATAGCCAAAGTGTGGGCAAAGTGCCATGCAGGAGAGTTGTTAGGGATACTTGGAAAAGGCATGCTGTCCATCTTCCACCTGATCCAGGTGTCTCTTTCTGTGCCACTCAGTGTAAGTTTAAGGCCATCACGGAGGCACAGGCACATTCCCATAGGTCCTTCAAAGAAATGCTTAGGGTTGTAGATGTGGCACAGGATGACATGCATGACTGCTTCCACTGTGTTTCTGATTCAATGGATCAGATGAATGATGCATTGCAATGGGTAGTGTCTGTGAAGGAATGCCTGCTGGGAGGGGAATGACATCCTCGTGCTGTTAGCTGACATGGCCATGCCTGATCACACTCCCATAGTGGCAGTACTTCCACTGCTCCATCAGTGGCTGAGCTGTCCACACTCAGATATGGCAGGCCATGGGGTCAAGGTCCTGGGTGTCCTCATGAGGGGAGCTCATCCAGCAGACATCAGTCACATTCATGGTAGCAGCAGTGCATCTGACCATGGGCATGGACATGCCAGTGCAACTCTTGGCAGAGCCAGTTCTCGTGGTCGGATATGACAATAATGAACTGCCTCTTCTACCATGCACAGCTCACACCTGTCTGACATATCAAGATGATGCTAAACTGAGGACTTTCGGTAACCATCAGTACTTTTGGGAGGTATGACTGTGTGAATCCTTGATGCCTGAGGCTTACTACTAGATAATAGACACATATAAGTCACATAAGTCTTTGCTATCACATGTTAAGTCATTTGTGTACAAATCGCCTACCTTTTACTTGCTTTTACTACCAAGTAACTACATGTAAGGATATGCCATTCATTTGTATTATTACACAATGCACTTCAGGTTCAACACTTGCCTTGTAAATCTAGCATTTGCTGCAGTTTTAGTTCTGGGCTAACACTGTCTGATGCTAGCAATACACAGCCATTACATGGGTAGATAAAGGTTGTGAGCATTGTCTGGCATCAATGTACCTCACAAGACATCTGCAGCAGCTGGAAAGGCCACAGAAGTACCTCACAAAGAGGATTACTGGCTTCAAACAAATTCCCTATACTGACCGCCTCAAAAAACTCCAGCTTTACTCCGTAGCATATCGCCTACTCCGAGGTGATCTCTGCCTAACATATAAAGCTATGTCAAACCCAGAGCTGTTGGACATGCTACACCTAAAGAAATCCCAATCCCTCTGAGCTACATGCTCTAGGGACCTAAACCTTGTCACCACAATAAACTGGACACGCTGGAGGGATAGATTCCTGTCCCAGAGACTTCCTATACTCTGGAACAAGCTACCCATCTATGTCAAGCAAAGTTCTTCATTAGCACTCTTCAAGAAAAATCTTGATGAGTGGATGGGAAATAGGAAATACACCCCGGGGATCACTTCTGTGTCTGCTGGACAGTGGCACAGGAAAATAAGTTTCTTGGGTGGCGTAAGCTATGGAACCTTGCTGGCTAGGCTTACGTAGGCCCTTGGGCTGATAGCCTAGTACCTATCTATGAACCTATGAACCTATATATATATATATATATATATGTGTGTGTGTGTGTGTGTGTGTGTGTGTGTGTGTGTGTGTGTGTGTGTGTAGGAGGAAGGTTTTAGCCCCATAGGAGGTGAGTGAGTGTGCTATGCATTGCCTCTTACAGAATGCAAGGGTATATTGAGCATGCCTATGTCTACCTACACCCACATGAGCTGCTGGTTCCCCCTCTCACATCTCACCTGCATGTGGATATGGTGACCTTGCCATTGGTGGTGGAATGTGTGCCGCTTCCTCTTGTTGATCCTGCTGAAGCTGTTTTCTAAGGATGATGTTGTGTAGCATGGCATATACAGTGAATATTTTGGTACATGTATGTGGATTGCACTGCAGGACTCCCTCAGATGTTTCTAGGCACTGGAACCATGACTTCAGCAGCCCAAGTACATGCACTATGTTATTTCTAGTTTGAGAGTGTGCCTCATTATGGTGTTCTTCAGTGGATGTGTGTGTATTTCTGATAGGCGCCATCAGCCAAGGTTCCATTGCATAACCTGCATCCCCCAGTAAATGACCTGGTGGGATGTCCCCCCAGTGAACATCTGATACAGTTGGGAGGTGTGCCAGATATGTCAGTTGTGGTAACTGCCTGGGTTGCCATCACACACATTCAAGATGATTCCCTTGGCATTACACATGACTTGGCAGTTAATAGAGTGGAAGCCATTTCTATTTATATAGAGCATTCCCTGTTCCCCAGGTGGAGCCTTAGATTCTATATGTGTGCAGTCTATGGAACCCAGTACTTCAGGGTAATGTGCTACAGGGTAGAACTCCTGCATGTTTGTGGCCCTGTCCTCAGGAATATGGGGAACATGTATGTGGTCACTAGCATGTTAAGAGTATAGCATTCAGGAATTGATGGAGGATCCTGGATGCTGATGCCTGTGACACCCCCAGCATGTCCCTTGTTGGTCTTTGAATGGTACCTGTAGCTGAAATTCAAAGTGCTACACATACCTTTGTCTCCACTGGTATGGGTCCCCCTCATTTTGCCCTGGCTCTGAGTTGAGAATGACAGAGGTTACAGAGTTCCTGTAGTGTTTCTCTATCCACCCTGTAGAGCTCTACAATTTCCTTGACATGTAGACTGTGATAAGTTAATTGGGGTCTGAAAACTCTTCTCCTTCTTGGCCTTGGTCTATTATCACCATCAGCAGCATAGACTTCAGCCTGTTCCACATACACATGAATTAAAGACAACAGCACCCTCTAACATTGTTTCTTTATAGACTCCTTTCCGTGGCTGTATTCCATTAGGGTTTTGAAATTTGCAGGAAAAACCAGGACTGAGTCTACACGGTTGCTTTATAGTTTGTTGAATAGCTTCTCCATCTTGGATTGGATTGATTAGCATACAATTCAATTGCTTATGTTATAATTAGCATGCCACAGTGTTTACCTTGTTTGAGCTGCTCTGTACACTGGGTAGAGCTGCTTACTGAAACTAAAACAGTGTGCTACCTTTTGCTTGGTGCAGCAGAGCATGCACATAGTAGAAACGGACTGTGTAGACTTTATTAAATCTGGCCAACTCTATAATTAACCACAGAACAGTGTTCTTAGCACATGAACTTTATCTCCTGCTGTGAGCTATCAGTCGCAGCAGCACACAGCTCAAATTTGCCACTTTGTCAGATACAAAGGGGAAGTGTTTAGGGGGAGGGGAGATGAATTTAAGGATGCAGGCATAACAAAATAATAAAAATTGGCCACTTTAAAAAGAAAATGAAGCAATAGGCACTGAGAATAATGTTCGGTGTGATTATCTATGTTTGTCTTTTAAGTAGTCATTGTAAAGCAAGAAATGGTAATTAAACCTGGCTAACTAAAAGAAAACAGGCTATATGTGAAAACACATGTAAAGTCAATGCCTTAACATCAGCTTAGGGGCTATGATGTAATATTTTAAAGCCAAGCACTGCAATGTGGGATACCTAGAGGTAGACTAAAAATCAAGATGTCGGACCCCATGTGGGCAGACTCTGGAATTACATTTAAATATATATAAAAAAGTATACAGTCCAAAAGTGGTGTTAAAATGTAACAAACATCAAGACATGATGAAATAAACATTTTTTTTCAGTCTGGGAGTTCAGTTCTCCTATAAATATGTGAACTCTGAAACCATACTAGAGGGGAAATGGTATATTTCCCATTCCCACTATTACAGTGATCTTGGACAAGCAATTTGGAAATATGCCATTTACCCACTGTTGTGCGATCTCAGTGATTGTATATTGAGATAGTGTGAGGAGTGAGGGCCAGAAACCACTACACGGGGATGCAAGTGGGCTTGTCACATTCTAAAAATATTTTTCAGTTTTTATGGTCCTGGTTTGTTGGGCTCACAATTTATGTTCAGATGTTTGTTTTTGGATTAAACGTGTCGACCAAACAGGCTGTGGCTATTTTACATTAATGCAAATATATATATATATATATATATATATATATATATATATATATATATATATATATATCAGTTGACACATTTAAGCTAAAATCAAATATCAAATTCACAAATTATTATTTTCCACAGCTTCCCTACTGCTGTACATTACATAATCTTCCCCTGGTGATCCAGACACCCCCCCCCCCCTTGCAAATTCCAAAATATGCCACTGAAGTGACTTGTTTGGAGTCAGACAAGAGGAAAACAGGTACAGAGGTAATAAACTCATAACAGAAAGATGAAGATTATTAACATTTCATACTCTTAATCCTCTGCATAAACTGTCAAACTCTGTGCATTGAATTATTAGCTATCAGAATAATATGTCACCTATGTTATTTGTGGTATCTAAAGCTGATTACTCTGTACAATCACCGATTTAATAATGCATGCAGTGCTTATATTTAGCAATGTACTGTCACCCTATTTTAACAAACATTGCATCCCATAATCAGTGCATGTGTGTCTAGGCCTGAGCATGGCCTAAAAAGGCAACATTGACCCAGTCCATCTATCTGGTAAGGAAAGTATTAAATAAAACAATAAAATTGTGTAATAGCTATTTACAAACATTCTGCACAATCATATCTCTCAACTGTCCAGATTTTCACAGAATGCTAAGATTTTTGCCTCATATTTGTGGTCTGTTCCTCATTAAATTTATGTTTTTCTAATAAAACAGTGAGGATTGAATTTTGTAAATAATGACAGACATTTGAGTATCATACTTTATATCCTTCAGAAAATGCATGGTAACACAAAATCTTATATTCTAGCAACTTTCTAAGTTTATAAGAGCTATATTTAAAATTGTCAATATATTTGGGCCTTCCCCCATCATTTTGGCTTTGTCCGGATTTCTTCTGCTAAGAGGTTGAGATATATGATGGTATACGTACAAGTAAAATGAACAAAAACTATGCACAAAACTTTGTTACTTGGTGACACAAGTATAGACAATTGGTGGCAATGCTACTATAACCATACATACATACCAAGTTATTGTACAAGTTGGTCAGTTCTGTCGCATTAGAGAATTCTTGTGTATCATGATATACAACATAAAAAGAAGGAAACCCAAGTGAAAATAAAAATCAGTATATTTTAAAAGTTTTAATAGAATCTGAATTTTTCTGCTTGCAAAAGGAACTGTCCTTTACTATTTCATGCGTATTGTTTATACACATACCTTTGACGATAATGAAAGTCCCTTTTCCTTTTGAGGTCTGCTTTGATGATTATAGTTTTGTTCTTTTTTGCGATTATGTAGAGACTCTGTTTCTGCCTCAGTGCAATTAAAGCATTTCCTTTGTGAGATGTTATTCTCAAGAGCTCAAATCTATACATCACAGGTTTGTTCAGTAATCACAGGAATAATGAAATATGTCTGTCACATACTGAGTGCTAAGCAGGAGAGTCACACTAAGCCATGTAGTAAACACAAAATGTTCCAGCTGCACATCAGTATCATTGCCTGTCACTGGGAGTAAAAATAAGAGCTTGCAATAAAGAACTGATTTATGGGTAATCGGGAATGCTTTAAGAAATGTAAATTAAGCAATGTGCCATTTCCTTGCATAACAATCACTGTCTTGATGTTTTTATCATCTTTGCAGATTCCACTCTTATCTGACATTTTCTGCACTGTTGTTATTTGGCTTTCTTTCTTAAACCTTAAGTATTCCCTGCTTCATGTGCCCCACCATACAATTTAAAAGCATGGTTTGTTTCATGATATCTAAAGTTTAATACTGTAATATTTTAAACCTACGTGGAGTTGTTTCTGGAATATATATAGTTTTGTTCTGCCATTCCTAAAATACTCACAGCAGTGCATTCAAACTTATTACCTTATAAACCACACACACACACACACACACACACACACACACACACACACACACACACACACACACACACACACACACGTGCGCGCACGGACACACACACACACACACACACACACACACACACACACACACACACGTGCGCGCGCGCGCACACACACACAAACCGCCATTCCTAAAGAAATAGCAGAAAGCCTCCATTCCATGTTTGAATGTAAGTATAAAGGCTGATGATATCAACTGCCAGCCAGTACATGTGAGGCTTCCATTCAGTATCTGAAATATTCTCTAAAATTGTGAAGAATATCTCATATATGACTTGATGGATATGACATATTTCATAAGCTAAGAATGAACTAAATGAACTCCATTCTCTAAAAAAAATGACACGGGGAAGAAATAACAAGTCTCCCTTAGGATTACATAAATCTTTATGTACAGACTGAGGCAATGGAAAGAAGCCATTTTAGGGTTCCTTACAAGTATCCTTTTTTTTCAACATTTTTCTCAGACAGTAAACTCAATGAAACAATCATTCACAATAAACTGATTAACTTCTTTGTGCAGTAACATCATCATTTTTATTGGCTGATCTACAACTACAGTAGTCAGTTAAATGATACACTCATACTGTAAGGCATCGACATATACATAACATTGTTACCCTTATCAAAGGGGTTAGTGACATTGGTATTATTATCTAAAACTGTATTGCCTGCCATTCTTTCTTATCTTCTTTAAAAACAGGTTTACTTTTATTATGATTTTTATATAACATTTTAGTTTTAAAATTCAGTACACTAGGAAAATTCTTAATAGTGTCACTAAGAAAACTAGAAATAAACTCACTTTTGCAAGTAAATCAGTCGAGCTTAGAGGAAGTAAAGTGTAGTGTCATCATTATAATCAAAACAGGAATAGAAAATAGTATTACTTGAATCAAGAGTGCCATGTAAAATCACAGCCCTCTCATCACTAAAATGATGCAGCACATGTCATTTTGTGATTGAGTTTGAACACCTCAATTTTAGTCTTATAAAACTTAGGCAGTATCATAGGTCCAAACTTCAGCTATAAATCCGAAACACTCAGTTCCGAGTCATTCAGTTCCACCTCTGAAATATTTAAAATGTCTGCTGTTTGAAGACTCTGAAATATCATCATCACTGCATTGGCTGATTACATCAATTGTGTTCCCAAAAGTCATACTATTATTTATTAAGTTCTGAGAAGGATCACTGTTGTTATTTATTTCTGCAAAAATCAATGAGTTAGTGTTCCAAGCAAAATCTTTACAATGAGTCATTGAAGAAGATAGATGACTATTGATGTCACTGATACTCCAAAGGTAATAAAATTGTCTGCAGTACTTTTTCAAGCTACCTTATCATCCCCGATTCCCACAAAGATGCTTCTGGGTTCTAAAAAACTTGTGACATCTGTGCTACTCCAAGTTATACCCATGCAAGTAGTTCTTCTCACATTTCTCTGGTAATGTTATTACATTTATCACTGGCATTTGCTAAACCACTAATATAAATAATCTCCACATTCAAATAATTAGACCTTAGTATGATGGAGCCCATGTTGCTTACCTTGGAGTTCTCTGCAGAAACCTCTTGCGCAGTTTAAACTCCACAGTACAACTCTGAATGAATTTGCTAGGAAACAATGCATTAAACATTTATTCAGGTATAATAGATAACTGCTGTCTCTGCATCTGTTTCCACGTCCACTTTTTAACATTTATACTAAAAAAAACTAAATTTTTCTGAAACATTCTTGGATGCCGTAGTAATTCAGTACTGCTTTTATGTAATTGTTTGTCTTTCCATGACTGCTATTTTTATTATTTTCCTGTAAATGCACTTTACTGCATCATGCTTAATTTATATACCCAGTATTTCCATAGGTTCATAGGATGTTACTAGGCTAATCACCCTAGGGCCTTTACAAGCCTTGCCATGTAGAAAAACTGATTACCCTAACTGACCATAGTTAGATGGTCATTGTTAGCACAGCAATCCTATGATCAGCTACAACTACCTCTGTCCATGAGGGACATAGGTGCCACGCCCCCAGGATGAATTTATGGGCACCCATCCATTTGTCAAGGTTGCACTTAAATAGGGTCATTGAGGAGCTCTGCTTCATGAGAAGTTGAAGCTTATTCCAGAGGAGTGGCAGTCTCTGGGAGATATATCTGTCTCTCCAACATGTTTTGTTAATGTCACAGGCTAGGCTGAGATCCCTGGAGTGAGTGACTCTTTTCCCATTTGATTTGCAGATGTGCACCATTTCCATTATGGTAGGGATTGTTCTGTAGGCCAGACACAGGTCCCCACTCAGCAGCATGTATGATACAGAGTACAGTGACAAGGTGTTCAGTTTTTTTACATGTCACATTTTGGAGGCCCTGGGTTCGCTTAGTTAAAAACCCCTGCGGTCTCTCCAATTGCTACAGGTGTCTGGTGAGATTCATATAGAAAGGAGCATTGTACTCAATTAGTGGTCTGATAACGGTCGAGTACAGTGCAGTTATAACCTCTTCGATGTGATCCCCTTATTTATGAGATGTGCAGTGTAGAAGCCTTGACTTACCACTATGGGCACATAGCGATCAAAGTTTAGACTGCTATCAACCTGTGTTCCCTAGTCTCACACCACTGAATTTGTGCTTAGGGGGGTGCTATCTATATCATAATTAGCAGGTGCTACTTCTTTGCCAAAGGGATAATGAGGCAGTTTTTCTTTTTTACATGTAGTTATAGTCCGTGACATTGGCACCAATTATTTGTTTGCATCAGCCTCTTCTATGATATGTTTACATCATTTGGGAACTCAATGATTGCACCCAGTTTGCAGTCATCTGCACACTTGGTAAGTCACAGGCCATCTACTTTCACCTGGACCTCAGAGAAATAGATTCCAAACAGTAGAGGGCCCAGCACAGATCCGTGTGATATCCCACTGGTAACTGATCTACTGGTGGAGGTGGACTCCCTAACACTGACAGTGTGCATTCTGTTGGTGAGCCAGTTGGCTATCCATCTAGTGATGTATGGGTTAATCCCTAGCTGGGAGAGTTTCTCAATGATCCCTGAGTGGGGGGTTGTGTCAAAAGCCCTGGATAAATCAAGATAGGTGGTATGTACTGCTATGCCCTCATCCAGGGCTTTGATGATATTCTCAAAGAAGTCCACTGAATTTAATAAGCAAGATCTAATTTTGATGAAACCATGTTGGGTTAGGTCAAGAGTTTGAAGGTTGCCTGTGTCCTTGTTGATAAAGTCCATGATGATTCTGTCCATGGCCTTGCAGATAAGGCCGGTTAGACTTATGGGTCAATAGTTTCCTAGGTCAGTTGATGGACCCTCTTTGCACAAAGGGATTATTGTTGCTGTTCTTCACTCTGCCAGAACAAATCCAGTACTCAGGCTATGGTTAAAGAGATTCCCAAGTGGCTCTGCTAAGTCTTGTTTTAGATTGTTTAGTAAGCAACTGGGGCTATTATCTGGTCCCATATAGACTGTGCTTTTGGCCTTGGAGAGCACTTGTATGACCTGTTCTTTGGAGATTCCTGGTAGAGGACTGGTGTCAGTATTCATTTGGGGTATGGCTGGTGGGGCCAGGGGGTGAAATTATTGTCAAATCTGTCAGCTAGCAGGTTGGCAATTTCCTCAGGTTCAGTGTGAGTTGTACTGTCCACTATAAGTCTGACACACAGCTGGGCATTCCCTTTTAGGTTTCAGACTTAGCTAAGGAGTGTTTTATGGCTGTCTTTAGCTAGGGATGCTAATTTAGTCTCGTAACTAGCCTTAGAGGACTTTATAATATATCTAATTTGCTTGTTCAAGCTATGAAGGGTATTCTTCCTCTGTTGAGTAAGTTCCCTCTCATTCTTAGATATCAGTTTCTTTCATTATATAACTTTTTCTACTTACAGTCCAACAGAGTGGTTTGTTTCTTTGGGAGGACCTGGTTTTAGTCCTGTCAGGTAGAGCTGAGTCAATACATTTGTTTATGTGGCTATATAGGGCATTTGTGTACTCTTCTCCATAGGAGTCATTGTTGGGTGTGTTAGCAGGGGCTTTGAAACTTTTTATACCATCCCTTAGTAGGCTATAGTTTCTTTGGAGAAACTTTTCATATTTTTTGCTCCCGTGGAGGTATAAGGTTTGATTTCTACTTCAGACAAGACTGATTTGTGGTCTGACTTTACCAGGTAGGACAACACACAGGGAGTAGTGCAGTGACCCTGCCATGTTGATGAGCACTAGGTCTAGGACATTTGAACCCCTTGTGGGAGTGAACACCAACTATTTCAGGGCATTTGAAATAACAAAACCCAGGTACCTCACAGCGATCATGTTTGTGCTCTTTAAGTCGCCCAATCAATGGAAGGATAGTTGAAATCTCCCATGACCAAGGTGTTTGGCTGTATACTGAGCAACTCTAGCATGTCCAGGTAAGTGATGTTCTTCTCTTGGTTCATGGTGGGAGACCTGTAGCTAGCACTGATGTGGTAGGGTATTTTGCCTACAGTTATTTGGACCTGGAGTAGCTCAAGAGAGTTGTACTGGTTCACCAGTTTCGAGGTGTGTTTGGATTTAATGATGTGGGTACACCTCTACCTTTGTTCTCTCAGTCTAGTTTTGAGGTCTGAATGCATGAAAGGCATTGTAGCCTTGTATGGCCAGGGTGCTGATTGCAGCCTTGAACCAAGTCTCAGTGACTGCACAGATGTCAGCATATTCCAAGGTGAGGAGTGCTTCCAGGGAGTACAGTTTACTGTTTAAGCTCCTAGCATTAAGCAGCATGACCTTGAGTTTGTGGATTTCTTTATGCCGGACATTTTGTTGTTTTGACATTGCCTACAAAGGTACTATAGGGAAGCAAGCATGTTTGCCAGTATCTGAAAGCCTTGAGGACACAGGTGAAGGCCATCTCTGGCAAAGCCGCATGGCCTGTTGACCATGTCTTCCCAGGCTGTTAGATACTGGATCCTCCTGAAGTGATACCAAAAGCTAAGCCAGTTACTGAACTCAATCATTTTTGTCTGTACTGTGGCATCATCCTAGGTGATGGTAGACTGCTGCTTAGGGCTAGGGACATACCTGCTTAGGACACATAATCTGAGAGTTCACTCATGTCTCTCTTCATATAGTCCAGAGAGATTCATCTCAAGTCATTCACTCCAACATGTATTATGACAGAGTCATAATGGCAACTGTTGCTGAGTGACTTGAGTATGTCCATGATTTGATGGATTCTGGCATCTGACAGGCAGCTAACCATGGCCTTCTCCTTGTCCAACGTGGTAAGGGGGATGTCTGTGCATCGCACTATTGAGTTGCCTATAACTAGAACATTAAGTTTTGAGGTGTTTTGCCTTAGGGTCTTAATTGCTGAGACACTGATATGTATGCTGTTATGTGCAGTGGGGGATTCTGTTCATGTGTACGTTGCTTGTGCTTGGGAGTTCTCTGCTTTTTGGATAGACTCTTAGTGAGTACCTCTATGTATGTGGGTTTATGTGTCTTGATCTTATCCTGTGTGAGTGGAGAGATATGTGAGCTGACAACCTGTTTGATTATTGTTACATGACAGGACTAATTCTAGTTTTATGGCATAGTTACATCTCTCACATACTGTATTTGTTTGTTTAGGAGCAAGTGGTTGCCTTAGGATGCCCATGTCAATCAGGTTGGCTGGAGAAATGTTGGGAAACTGACTGTCCATACTAGCAGGTCATTCTTAAGTACTAATTTGTGAGAGAACAAATTAGATCAGCTATTGCTCTAGGATTAACAAAGGAACTTAACCTATAGAAGATCAGGGATGAAATGTGGGGCAACACTGCTCAGTGCTCATCTGAGTTGCCTGCAATGCAGAAGTGCACAGCTGCATTGCCCAGAGAGCAGCAGGGAACCTGACAGGGTTTCACTGACTGGTGTCTAGGGAAAAATAGTTTCTAGGCATTTGCAACTACACAAGACACTGCTAACCCCAGTTACATGATGTGTAGCTATGAGTAAATGTGATGCTTATATACCGGTGAAATTAAACAGTTTTAAACTAGTCTGCCATTATGAAATCACACAATGATCTTTCCTCCAGCAATCCCCAGCTCAGACAATGCTGTATCCATACTCTTCTGCCACAGGGCTGCAGGAGAGCTCTTCAGAATGTAAGATGGATAGATTTAAGCTCAATTGTATGAAAAGCAGGCTAGATTCAGCAAGTCTGGATCTAGACTATACTAACTAAGTAGTATTTCAGTGCAAAACAAGTACAGGTAATAAGCAGGCACAAACAGTAAAAACAGTCAAAAAGGCACAGATGAATGCAGTAAAACAGTAAAATACAGATGAAAAGTACAGATCAAACTCAAAATTAGCTTAATTTCTTGTTCTTAGTTTTGGATGGCTTGGATTCAAGCAGAAACACTGAACTTCTGATAAAGGACACCAAACGCAGAGTAGCTTCGATTAATTGAGCTTAAATCAGAAAAAAAGAAACTTGGAATAATAAGCACAATAACTCTTCAACCAGAAATTCCCAGCTCAGAAGGGCAGAGACTACCCTCTCTTCCTACAAGTGTAGACCACAAACCTTCTTAACATAAAATAATTGGCCTGAAGCCCAAGTGCTTAAGCCAGAAGTAAGATACTTTTAGAATAACAGACACAATAAGCCTTCAACTGGCAATTTCCAGCTTAGCAGGATATAAGCTATCTCTCCTGCCACAACAGCATAGACTGCAAACCTTCCTTATGTAAGATAACAAGTTTGAAGCCCAAGTGCTTAAATCAAAACTAAGAGGCTTAGAATAACAGTTACAATTTAATCAGGCTATAACAAGCAGTAAAAAATGCAGCAGAATAAATGCAACTGAACACTTTCAAGAACAAGCAGCAAAAAGCAAAATAATGTAATAAAGTAGGAAGAAGCACAGATACAGTAAAATCAGCTGAATAAAGTGCAATTTTTTGGTAAGTAAGAAGAGAGGAAACAGAAGATAATTCAAATTTAAGAGACTAAGGGGTGAGCCTTCCCAACTGATCTCTCCATACTCAGATGAATGACCTGATGAGATGGGACTGGAAGGAGTGTCCAAAATGAGATTAATAGTAGGTGCAGGCAACTCAAAAGCCACCAAGTTTAACAGTACAATAAAAGTTGGACTGGTGGGGGGATGGAATACAGACAGAGATCAGCAATAGTCAGGCAGAGAACAACAAGCAAGTCAAATAAGCACTGCAGCTAAATAAAGATGCCTCAAACAGTTTCTAGTTTAAGAGGAATGCCTTTTCTCAGCTTCTGTCACTAATTAACTGGATGTTATTCACTGTCTGCAAAGGAATTATTTTCTAACTTTTCTAACTGACCATAGCCAAGACCTCTTAAAACTCCAACAAAACAAAAAAAATTAAAACAAAACAAATGCAATATAAGAAAAAAGATAAAAAAATAGAAGTAACCAAACCTTACATGAAAAACTTCAATTCAAAATCAAATGCAGACAAAAATTAGCAAAAGTCAGTCAGAGAACAGCATGCAAGTCAAATAAGCACTCCAGCTAAATGCAGCATTTGGCCTTAATATAATTACAGACTTGTGAAAAGGATTTCTATGCTATATCCGTAGCAAACATCTTTATGTTTTTTGCCATATTTTATCTTTGCATTTTGCACCATACTGGGTCACCATTTCATCAGGCCTCTAGTCATAGTAGTGTAAAAACGTCTTGTGTAGTTAGCAGTGATTTAGTCTTTATTTTCAGGATTTGGTCATAGGAATAATCTTTAGTTTTCTCTGACTGAATCAGGTTCTGAATAAATCCATACATGACTGCAACTTTATCACTGGGTAATGCTGCCATGTGCTTCTGCAACAGAATGTCATTTCACAGATCTATGTATATATGCAGACCACAAATCCATTGTTGATTTAAATTATTCTGCTCTTCCCACCTATGACAATGATGATGTTGTCACCACTTTTTAATTATTTCTATGGTATATACTGTAAAGAAACTCATGAACACAGCAAGTACATTTAAAGCCACTTTAATGCTAAACACAAGTTAATCATAGACTGAACACAAACCCACTCCCTGGGATTCATTAACAATCATGTGCATTGAAAAGGTGCAGGGAAGCTCAAGTGCAGAAATGCAAGCAAAAGGCAAATGTAGTACGTGAGCACACATGGACAGCTTATACAAAATAAGAGCAAGTTTAGTGAAAGAATTAGGATACAGGAGAAGTTAAATGGGGATCATGCATGCAGAATACAATGGGGATAGTGCAGGAATAAGTAGGAGGGTAGGGTAGACAGGGAAAATGAACTCAGATAATGCAGTCAAATGTGTTTATGTCACAAAGAACATTTTAACATAAATACTTCCATATCGGTGCAATAATAATTAATCATGTTCATAATTATTGACCCATGCACATAAATAAAAATGAACATGATAACAAAGGATGCGAGAGGGACAAAAAGGAACAGTGCAAAAAAAGGACAGTAAATGTAATATAAATGTTAATAAACTGCTGAGATGAGATAAATGTTAGCAATGACTAGATGCATTAGGGAATATTTGCACAGACTGCAGTTATTGTACATGAGATGTATATACAAATACTTTATTTCTGCTAACTGACAGTGCTACTGTATTCTCCATTTCATCATGTATAAACAAGAAAAAATGAACCCTAAAGCTGTTGTGTTATGTGTATGGGAAAGGAGCATGTTTTGGCCAGTTGTTATTTGTAACCATAGAAAGGGGTATATTACCTTTAAGCATGTATTACCCAAGCATGTATGTTTATGTAAATCCTAAACAGTAACATAATAACATTCAAAATACATAAGTGATAAATGACGACACAGATCTGAAGACATTCCGTTAGTTCAAGGTCTCCATTCATAAATGGTGCAATCTACTACATGATTATTCTGGGCATGCTTACAAGAAATTACAGGAAACACTGCCAAAAAAGCATGTAAACAGCACAAACACATAAGAAAGTGTCCTAACATAGGCCTAATCACACTTTATGGTGATCTTGCATCATGCCATACAATAAGAAAGGGTCTATATCAGTCTTTTCGAAAAACCTTTCCACCGAACGCTATGCTGTCAACCCATATTCAGCAAAATTCACTTCCACAATTCACTGAATACTTACAGGGCAAAGGTGCAGTTGGGCAACTACACAACTTTGCCCTTTTCTCCACTGTAGTGCAATTTCAGAGTTGGTATATTTAGTTAGGAGGGTGTGGGGGGCACAGTCCCCCCACATCGGGAAGGTGGGGGGTGCAGCCCCCACATGGGTGGGTTTGGTTTAGCTAGATTTGGATCTGTTGGGTTGCAGGGTAAGTATTTGTTTGCCCTTTAAGTATTCAGTGAATCATGGAAGTGAATTTCACTGAATACGGGTCGACGATGTAATGTTCAGTGGAAAGGTTTTTTGAAGGACTAGCAGACCCATAAGAAATTCTATGTATGCCCTCATATCCTATAAAGCTCTATGGTGTGAAGAAAAGAATTACAGTAATACACAGATGCATGGATGAAGACATGCAATACAGAATACTATTATTTGGAAAATAAATAATACTTGTGAGCACTAAATGACATAATCAACATTTTCATCCTGCCAAACGGGAACACATGTTGGGACAGATGTGAGAAAGCTACTTATCATCCAGTGACATTACAGAAATATGCAGAACACTCTTAAAGGGTTTACTATAGTAATGGTGATGAACCCCTACCTTGGAGCATGAGCCATTAAAAATGTGGCCCACTGACTGTGCCATAACTACTTTCTTTGCCTAAGATACTCCTGCCTGACACAGTTATCTGACAGATGCAACCAAGTTCAAATCCTGACCTATCACACTACACACTGTACAGAGCTGTTGCTTATTGACTGTATCTGCTACAGGAGATAGCAATGGGCCCTGTAACAAATAACCAAAATGAATGTGTGAAGAAAATAAGGACTTTTGATGATAACTTGTACAATATTAACTTGTCATAATGATGAAAATGAGGTGCCTGTGT
Organism: Protopterus annectens; assembly: GCF_019279795.1. Taxonomy (NCBI): domain Eukaryota; kingdom Metazoa; phylum Chordata; order Ceratodontiformes; family Protopteridae; genus Protopterus; species Protopterus annectens. The sequence continues at coordinate 240,701,465 of NC_056732.1, read as the reverse complement.
TAATGTTTACACAACTGTGAGCAGTCCATTATCAGCGTTTTTTGGCCAAGGATGCTTTTTTCCATTGTTTTGTACACACACACTGTTCCAGAATTGAACCACACTCCATCTGTGTAGATATCCAATACAAGATAGTACTAAATGCATGTGTCACAGGAGCACTCACACCATGACATTGACAGAAAGTGTTTCACTGCCATGGAATTACAAAATGTGTTTATATCTGTTTGTCCAGCATAAAATGGATACTAATAACTTGATGTTGTTGTTTGTGTAACAGCAGTACATATATATAATGTTGCCCTTTGCTGGAATTGAACAGCAAACAATCTAAGTCCAACAACTAAGAAAATGTATATGAATCATATGCACCACATTGGAAATCTTAACTGTGAAGTCATTACATCATATGATTGTGTTGCAAACAATTTGCATAAGAGAAAAGGGAAGAGGGAGGTTCCTTTCACTTTAATTATTCACATTATAACTGTGGTGGATGTCATTCATGTACTTCAGTGTAAGGGCACACAATGCTTATAGTTAATCAGTGCAGATTTTGAACACAGGACTATGTGACAACAGAAGCTACATGATATTCTGAAGAATGAACATATCATGGCAGAATTGTTGCTACCTGTAATTGTGCCTTTAATTTCTTTAAAAGACTGTTGCTATAGGTCTATTTGTCATACGACACTGCCTGATGCTAAGTGTACCCAAACACACGCGATACATAATGCAGCTATCAACGTGATGGTAGATGCCTAATCATGTACAATTTGTAGATAATCACGGATTCAAACACATGCCATAGTAAGGCAACAACATATAGAATATTGTCTTATGTTCTCATGCCAGAGGAGAAGGCTTACTACAACTGCTACATTAGGAAAATGTAATCAAATGTCATCATCAGTCTTAAATAAAGCATTTCTACATGAAAAATAATCACAACTTTAAGAGAAATCACCATCTCTGCATGTACACAGTAGATATGTTTATGAAAACATTGTTAGTGACATGTACATTTACAGTCATACTGACCACTCAGTCTAAGTAGCAATGGATGCATTTAAACTAACTACTTAAGATCATAAACCAGAGAATTTTGGCTGAATCATAAGTGCCACATGAGATGTTCGTTTACAACTGTGACAGTGCACATGACATCACAATGGTTTAGTCGTTTGATGTTTCTGGTGGAAGAGCACGTCATGTATAAATTTGAAGCCTTTTCTACACAGTATGAAAGAGAAACATACACTCACAGAAGACAATCACTGCTGGATTTAAACCAGCTACCTATTTAGTTACAAAGAAACACAGTATAAATAACCAGAGCAAATGAAAAAACTGTTTTGCAGTTGTGAGACAGTCCAGTTTTATAAACATCATGTAATCATTGTTTCCAAAAAATGGATTTTGCCTGTGAATGCTAAAAATTCATAGGATAGTCCTCTGCCACTGAAAATATGTCTCCTAAGTGGAAGTGTACATAATGGTGGTTGTGACAGTAAACATGACAGTAAGCACAGTCACACTATTTAAGCAATGATGGATTTGAACCACCTACCTATCTAGTGACACAGATAGGTAGAGAGCACAGTATCAACAGTCAGTGCCAGAAAATAAGTTGTATTACAACTGTGAGAAAGTGCAGTTTTGAAAGCATGAGGTAATCACTCTGCATTTCCAAAATTGGGTTTTGACAGGGGTTACTAAAAATTCATAAAGTAGCCCTCTGCTACTGAAAATATGTCTCCTAAGTGGAAGAGTACATAAGGGGTATTGTCATGGAGCCAATTGTACATGACAGTAAACACATTCACACTATTTAAACAAGGATGGGTTTGAACCACCTGCCTCTCTAGAAATAGAGCCTAAATAATACAGTAATAACTGCAATTTCCACAGGAGAAGTACTTTTATACTGAGAGAGTGCAGTTATGAAAGGATTATCTCATCAGTGCATTGCAGAGAAGATGTTTGTGATAAAAGTGGAATAAGGGGATGGAGATTCCTCTCCAAGTGCTAACATATCTCCTGCATTAAAGTAGATACATCACGTCTGTTCAGGAAACTATACTTACCTGATTGTTGAGCCACATAGACACATGCAAATTCAGCATTGTTGGACTCAACCCCCTACCCATCTTGTTACACAATCTAGAGAACCCAATATTAACCACGAGTGCCACAGAAGAAGTCTGACTTTTAAAGTGATAGAGTGCACTCATGAAAGAATGACCTCGTCAGTATGTTACAGAGAAGATGTTTGTGGTAAAGTGGACAGGAGAGTCCTCTCCTAGGGTAAATGTTTCTCCTGGGTGGAAGTAGATCAAGCACATCTGTTGGTGGAGATATATGTACCTGACATGTAAACTACACACATAAGTTCAGCACTGTGAGATTTGAATCTCATACCTATCTAGTTACACAATCTAGAAACCACAGGATGAATCACAAGCATCACAGCAGAAATCTGACTTTTAAGAGAAGAGAGTGCACTCTTGACAGGATGAAATTAATAGTGTGTTATAGAGAAGATGTTGGAAGGTGGGATAAAGTACAGTAGGAGCTGTGTTCAAAGTTAGATTTAAACCCTGAGTGGAAGTGGACACAGCACATTTGTTGTTGAAGCGTTACTTATCTGATACTAGAAGCACACAACACACATGATCAGGACTGGCAGATTCAAACCACCTACGTAGCTAGTTACACAATCTAGAGAATACTCTATGAAATGTTAGCACCACAGAGGAAGTATGACTTTAGAGATGTGAACATTTACATTTTTAGGCATTAACATATCAGTGTTTTAAAAGATCACCTTGTATGCATCACAGGTTTTGTGGCAAATGCATGTGTCTGTACAGGCCAACATAACAGAACTGTGCTTGTCTTGTGTAATTACATACTTGTCTGATAACATCTATAAACTGTCATTCATGTACATTGCATTATTGTGAGTGACATGTACCTGTATCACAGTGTGGTGTTTCAGTTTAAGATCACAACTGTAAAATAGTGGATTGACAAGCAAGCATTCATGACAGTTCATCTCAGGATGATTGCATCCAAATAATAACCATTTGTTGTGTCATTGTCAGTTGTACATGCTTGGACAATGTGCATTGATAATACAAATAGATATCTCCAAAATATGACAGTGCACTGCTGAATAACACTGATGGATTATCTCCCTATGAGGAATTTTAAAATGAAGGCTAGGGAAAACTTCAATTATAATAGCAAAGGAGTGGTATACATTAGTGTATGTGAAAAATTTAACAGTTTCTATATAGGCAAGACGACGAGACCCTTGAGAAGAAGCATATACAAACACATGTGTGATGTCTCTATACAAAGAGACACCAATGCATTGTATAGGCATCAAAAGGAATGTGTAGATAATAGATTTAAGTTCTATGCTTTGGAACAAGTGAAACAGGATTTAAGGGGTGGATTATGGGATGCCTGTTTGGAGTACAAAGAGTTATATTGGCAGCTGAAATTGGATGCAACAAGAAAGCCAGGGCTAAATGACGATCTGAGCATTAATAGTGTCCTTAAGTTAAGGGCAGCTAAGTTATAAGATATTTAGTCCACATTAATTTTAAGCAGACATTTGTAACTTGAATTACAATGAATATGTTTTGAACTATGTTTAATATCTACAATACTACTTTGTACTAGCAAGTTTTTTTTTGTACATGTTTAAAATACATTTTAAGCACAAGAATTTTGCCTGATAAACAATACAGTGTATGAATGAGAATCTAAAGGTAATTAATGACATCATGTTAATTAATATTAATGAGACAAATTAATTGGGGGGAAACAGGTATGAGTTGTATAAAAAGGGTGGCTATTTTAAGTATTATGTTTTGATGAAGTTCGGGACATTCCTGAGTGAAAGCGCTTAACTTGTACTGAGATTTTATTTGGAGCTACGTTTTTTACTGTTTTGGAACTGTGGAAGTGTATTAAAGAGGAGGTTTGTGACTCTATAGTAGTGTTTTGTGTTCTTGACACTGATGGATTATGTCTGAAAAGTTTACACACCACTGTAACAAAGTTACAAGTGTAATCACTGGAGTGCAAACATACATTAACAGACTGAATAAACTTAGCCAACATCACTGTGAAATGCAGATACCTTGGTTACAAAATTTCAATGACACATACAGAAGTTGTACAACCTACTGATAATGTCAATAGTCAGTCATAATTAACTTTAAATGGACTGTTATGACCTAATTTCTGACCTGAGAATTTTTAAATGTATGACCCAGGTAATTGTTATAAACAGTAGTGTTGTATGCGCAGCCTGTTAACTAGATCATTTGCATCTGCTTTAAGGGTATTTAAGTGACGTAACCAAAATATACAATATCTGTGTATGTTGTTGGTTAAAACACTGAAATGGAGCATACAGTTGTATAATTATGTATGCAATAGACTGTTTTGCTGCTCTTGGAAGTTTTAATTAAGTCATAGCTAATTTTTGTAATAACTGTTTCTGTGTAGCTGCATGTATTAACATAACTGAGAAGTTCAACATTTTTTGTTTTAGATGCCTTTTACCCTATCCACTGTTTCCCTTTATAACACTGCTTCTTTTTTTTTCTCTGTTTTCCTTTACCTGTATAGCTTTACTTTAGCCATCTGAATTGCCAACAGAGTTACCCTGGCTCAGACATTCCAGATCAGACTCATCTCAGCTCAGCAACCCCGTAACTATTAAAAGAAAAGTGTGCATTTCTTTTGTAGCATACTACTATTGTAAGAGTGTAATTTTCAAGGGGGAGTGCACACACCTCTGGGCTGGTGTGGCTCTTTTCCTCTCTGCCCCCCCCCCCCCATTTATCACTTCAAATCTATATTCTTTTACGTTTATTTTTCAGCACCAAAGTAAGATCCAGGTTCACTATTTAAACCCAGGCAACTCAAAGCTACAGTCATCGACATGCAACTGCAATATTTTTTTTTCTTCTTTTCCCCAATTACACTGCAGTCTTCCTATGTACTGACATGGAAGGTAGATTACTGATGGTGTCTGTAGTTAATTTACTAGTTGTTTCTCTAACCAGTACACTAACAGCTGTCAGCTAAGGTGTTCCAATAAAGGTCTGGTTGAAGTATCCAAAAGTAGATATAGCTCAGGGGAGTCTCTATACTCCTGTACTGTCGCAAAACTGTGGAACTTCCTCCTACCCAAAATTAGGACCAATATAAATAATTTCAGTTTCAAAACACAGTTAAAATCCTATCTCACCAGGTCCTGGATTTGCAAATACTCTGACCCAGGATAACTCCTATAAGACCACTCTTGTCAAAATGTTCTGACCCAGGATAACTCCTATAAGACAACTGTAGGCACATTATCCTCCATATATTCTATTATAATGGCCTCCAAAACTTCAAAACCCATATAACTTTCTTTCTTTTATTTTTTATAATACAAACCTTACCAATGTTATAGTATTTTGCATCAAGTCTTTCAACTTAACAATGCTTTCTTAACTAACAATCTTTGTTATTGGAATCCTCAACAAAACTATCAAGTTTCTTTTTTAGACTGTTATGTTGTATTTTGTACTTTGTAATTTGTATTATAATGGGTGTCGTGTATGTAACATTCTGTACCTTGTTTTTACATTTTGGAGTAGAATATGTGTCATGAATTTGACTTATTGTATGGAGCTTTTCTCCCTGGGCCTCTACTGAAAATGGGCTACTCCTGCCCAGTCAGACTTCCCCCATAAACCAATGTAAAATAAAATAAATACAGAACAGATATGTGTTATGGTCATGTTTCATGTGTCACAACAGTTGCAGTCCTTCATTCCTTACCTGTATGAAACAGGTGTATTCTGAAACACATGAAGGACCAAGCGTGTAATTTCTGGTAGAAACATGGCTTATGGAAATAGTATTGAATCAAGGAGGTTTATGTGATGACATAAAAGAGGTGGTAAGAGGATGACATTTGGAGACAGGGATATGCATATAGACATATTAAGAGATTTAGCTTATGACTCATTTCTGCATGTATTTGTGTTATGCTGTGTTATCCTGAGTTTTCTGACCTATATATATTTTTGAAAATCAAATCTTTAGCTTTTCATAATGCCTTTAATTCCCAATGATTTTTAAGATATTCTCAAGAGTAACAATGACAACAATAAACATTAATATGCAGAAATGTGTACATCTTTTGAAACTCTGTACACTTCAGATGTATTATTATTATTTTTATTATTTATTATTATTATTATTATTTTACATTTGTTTACTGGGAAAGTCTGACTGGGCATGGATCCCACTTTCAGCAGAGGCCCGGGGAGAAAAGCTCCACAAAGATTAGTACAGCAAATACAGTAAATACAGTGCACATGTTAATAAAGTGCAGTGCAGAGTCAAAAAGTTAATCAGGCACAGTTTCAAGGCCAAGAAAGGAGCAAAAAGTAAATATGTTCTCTACAATAGTGTTTCCAATATGGATGGAAATGGTGTAGGAAAGTGGAATTATGAGGAAGGCATAAGGAGGATACTGTTGTTAGACAACGGGTCTATATCACTTTGTCAAATAGTCTATTCATCGACTCACTATTCATCAAACTCACTTAAGCAAAAGCTCATTTCAGCGAATGATCGTTTCAGCAAATTTTTTCTCTGTTGAAGGAAGTAGTTGGCTATCATTGGGAATTCACCATTTTCCCCACTGTAGTGCAGTCTTGGAGATGGTATATTTAGTTAGGGATGTGGGTGAGTGAAGCCCCCCACTTTGCTGTGTTTTAAATTGTGTAGTGTTTGTTGCAGTCGGTAGCTGGCCCACTAGTTTCTTTCCCTTGGAGAATTTCTGCTGGAACTCGTTCACTGAAATGAGCTTTTGCTTAACTGAGTTTGATGAATAGTGATTCGATGAATAAACTATTCGACAAAGTGACATAGACCCGTTAGACAATATATGCAGCACATACTTACACACATACTATTAATATGTGAAAACATTAAATAAACGTATGACATCTATCTGGATTTGAACCCTTGACAGCATAAAATAAAACTGTACTAAGAAAAGGATTATCTCAGCTGAACACATAGCAACTCAAGAAATCTTAAGTTTAACTCACATTTGAAGTGACTCTGAGAACAGACTGAAGCAGGGGGGAAAGTAGGCATCAGCCTTCATTACAGTAAGGACAGATGTAACATCTCATAAGGTGTTTATGACATTTATAACTATCTCAGAATAATACTATTGGTCTGTGTTTGTATACCACAGCACATGTGGTTGATGTGAACCATGCTACTGCAGCCGAAATTAAAAGCCTCAAATTTTGCAATAAGACATGAAATGACAATTTACCATCACTCACCATTGGTCTGCAGTGCCAAGCTTCACGCAAAACTGAGGACACTAAATGGAGAAGACAGCTGGGAAGATAGGGATAAAGACATAGGAAGAGATCTGCTTATGGTCCATTTCTGCACAGCTTTGTGTTGGTTACTCTGTGGTTTGTCATCATAATTCTTTGATCATGATCTGTACATGACAGTCTTCCTAACAGACAGTAAGCAGATTAATACAACAGCAGGATAATAGTGTGATAATAAAATGCATTGTCAACACTTACACACAAGGGAGTCATCCAAAAAAATTCTGTGACGACTGTGCCCTGGCCCAGCAATCAAGGAGCCTCAATTCTCAACACTAATACCAGAAAGGTCATCCCATAGAAGAGGAAAAGATAACAAATACACACAGTAAAGTAAAATTTCCCTTAAGTGCACACAGAGATCACAGTCAGTCTGGGGCTGGTTGCTCCCTTGCTCTCCAGGTCCCCAATAAGACTCCCCACTGGCACAGCTATAGGGTCCAGATCTCAGTCTAGCTGGCAAGCTAACCTCTAGTACCCTCTCTGTCCAACCAGTGCTTCATGTCCCTGCCCAGGTAGCTGACACTCACCCACACATTGAGATAAATATTTATACAACTTCACAGACACTCCTGGGAAAGGCTGACAAAGATTCTCTAGCTATGCCCCTTTACCCAGACTATACGGTAGTAATTCCTGCCACCAGCAGCTAATAATTATCAGCTACACAAAGGCCCTTAAAAGTGTGTCCAATTATTACTGCGCAATACTATTATCCAATTGATAATGTGACTATTCAGTCTAAGGCTAATTAGAGTGGCTAATTGCAATACTCTATCAATATGCAATGTACTCTAGAGCTTACTTTGTCTCTACACAAACCAGCCACAGGTAAAGGTCTTAAAATATTTAATAATAAATAATTAAAAACATAAGACAATACTACTACACCACAGAGATATCTAAGAGTTCAGAGATCACACAGAAACTTAAAATAATACAGTAGGACAGGTCTGATGTCAAAGAAAAACACTTACTCTAACTTTCTAATCTTTAGCTATCCTTAAGAGAAAACACAGTGCTATAATCCTACTTACATAACATATATAGAGCATAAGCAGTGCTGGGGTTGATGATCCAAGACAAATGTTTTTAGTCTCTCTCTCTCAACAATAGTTTTTAAAACTCACTAACAAACAGCTCTGCTAAGGCCCTCCCAAATTACATCATTTTGACACTTAGGATTTCCCAGTATTCACATTACATCATTTTGACTCTTAGTCTGGAGTTCCCAGGCAAACAAACTGCATTATTTAGCAAGCTAACACCTGCTCAGGAAACTACAACAATAAAAGACATTTCACATGTACACTCCAGCAGTCATTCCTTAAGTTAAGACAATAGAAAGAATGTAACTTCAAAGAACATTTGAAATGCTTGGCTTGGTTTTCCTTACAGCAGATGGCAATGTTGCAACAATCTTGAAGTTCACATTTTACAGTGTTTTCTTTCATTTAAGAACACAAGCCTATATCTTACATTTATTTATACAAATGATAGAATTATGTATCAAATTCTATTTGACTAGGCTGGCAGCCTTCACCCATCTTTCCCCAATCTTCACATCTCTTCCCCTGGAAAACTCAAGCTAGTTTTTCAAGTGACCCTTGAGAAACGCCTCTTGAGAGGGTTAGGTCTATCTGAGTGTACCTCACCCCATTCCCTGTCTTGAGAGCCCATCTGCTTTGGTATTGCTACTCCCACTGCAGTGCTGCACTGACATATCATATGCTTGCAAACCCAGGCTCCATCTTAGCAATTTGGCATTTTGCTGATTAGCTCTGTTTAACCATATTAGAGGGTTGTGATCTGCCATTACAGTGAATTTTCTTCCATACAGATAAGGTTGACGTTTCTGCAATGCCCACACTATAGCTAGACATTCTGTTTCTACAGCTGCATAGCATTCCTCCCTGGGTTGGAACCTATGACTGAGATAAACCACTGGGTGCTCTTCCCCCTCTGAAGAAATCTGGCTAAGTACAGCCCCCACCCCATAGTTCGAAGCATCCACTTGCATAACACATTCTTTGCTGTAATCGACTGGCTATCACAGGGGGTCTTCCAAAAGCTTCTTTAAACTTCTGAAATGCCTGTTCACATGCTGGGGTCCACAGTACCTTATCTGGTCTGTTCTTCCTTGTCAGGTCAGTGAGGGGAGCAGCTATGGTACTATAAGTAGGGACAAACTTTCTGTAGTACCCTGCTGTCCCTAAGAATGCCCTCACCTGCTTTTTGGTAACAGGTGCAGGTCATGTCTGAATAGCTTCCACTTTGGCAGGTTCTGGCCTTATCTTACCATTTCCCACTCTATGTCCTAGGTAGGAGACCTCTGCCATACCCACCTGACATTTGCTGGGCTTATTGGTCAACCCTGACCTCTATAGTCTGCCCAGCATCTCCCTGACATGCTGAAGGTGCTCTGGCCAGGAATGGCTGTAGATGGCAATATCATCTAGGTAAGCAAGGGCAAACCCTCCTGCTAGGATATTATCCACCCTCAGGAAAGTCGCTGGGGCAATCTTCATCCCAAAGGGCATCTTTGTAAACTCGTACAAGCCAAAAGGAGTCACAAAGGCTGACTTCTGTCTAGCCCTGGGAGTCAAGGGCACCAGCCAGTAACCATTGGTAAGATCAATGGTTGTAAGATACTTAGCCCCACCCAGCTTCACTAGGGCCTCATCTGTCCTAGGCATGGGGTAAGCATCTGACTCTGTGTGACTATTTAATTTCCTGTAATCCCCAGAGAACCTGGTGCTGCCATCCTTCTTTGGCACCAACACCACTGGCGAGGCCCAGGGACTGTTGGACTCTTGAATCACCCCTAGTTCCAACATCTCCTGTACCTCTTCCCTCAAAGTCTGTTTGACTCTTTCAGGCACCCTATAAAGGGCCTGCCTAATAGGCCTTTGGGGTCCTGTATCCACCTGGTGCTGCACCACATGGGTGCTCCCTTGTTTCCCAGTGAACATGTCCCAAAATTCCTACAACACTGCTTGGATTTCTCTAACCTGGGTAGGAGATAGCTGCTGGGACATTGCTACCCCTTCTACTGAGGTGTCAGCCCGAGCCTCACTGAGGAGATCAGTCCCCAGATCTCCCTCAGACTCCTCCTGCAATCCACTGCAAATGCTCAGCACAAGGGCCTCCATATCATGGTGAGGTTTCATCATGTTAACATGGTACAATTTGTGCCCCTGCCATCTGCCTAGCACTTCCACCATGTAGTTAACATCACTTACCTTTCTTACCACCTTGTAGGTTCCCTCCCAAGCTGCTTGCAGCTTGTTGTATCTGACAGGAATGAGAACCATTACCTGCTGCCCCATAGTATATTCTCTAGCTCGAGCATTCCTGTCATACCACACCTTTTTCTGTTGGTTGGCCTCTGCCAGGTCCTCCTGGGCCAAGTCCATGAGTACCCTGAGCCTTGTCTTGAGGTGTAGGATGTATGCCACAACAGACTCCTTGTGAGACTCATACTCACCTTCCCACTCATCTCAAATTAAATCGAGAGTTCCCCTCACCTGATGCCCATACAGCAACTCAAAGGGTGAAAAACCTGTGGATTCCTGGGGAACCTCTCTGTAAGCAAACAACAGATGGGGCAAATATTTGTCCCACTCCCTCTTAAACTGATCTGCAAATGCCCATGGCATGGACTTGATTGTAGAGTTTAACCTCTCAACAAAATAATTGGTCTGGAGATGGTAGGGTGTGGTCTTCATGTGCTTCACCCCACAGGACTTCCACAGACAAGCCAGCAGGTCTGACATTAAATTGGCACCTCAGTCAGTCAGTATTTCTTTTGGGAAACCTACTCTGCTGAAAATCTCTAGCAAAGCATTTGCCACATTCTCTGCCTCAGTGGAGGACAAAGCCACTGCCTCAGGGTATCATGTAGCATAATCCCCTATCACTAGGTTATACTTTTTTCCCTGTGAAACTTGGGGTACTCAGAGGACCCACAATATCCATAGCTACCCTCTGAAATGGCTCCTCAATCACAGGCAATGGCATCAAAGGAGCACTCAACTTGTCTCCTGCCTTGCCTACCTTTTGGCACTGCTCACAGGTGCTGCAGTACCCTGTTACCTCTCTAGAAATTCCAGGCCAATAGATGTTTTGCATAATATGCCTCTTTGTACATTTTATGCCCATATGACCTGCAAAGAGAATATCATGGGCTCTGGCTAGAAGTGCCAGATGGTAAGCTCTAGGCACTACCAACTGCTGTACTCTCTCACCTTCTAGCCCTCCCTCAGGGGTCCACTCTCTGTATAGTAATCCTTTGTCCCAGTTTACAGATTCTCCCTTCCCTTGAGAATCAGGTGCCTCCCTAGATACCTGCCTCAGGCCTTGCAATGTAGGGTCTGAGAGCTGAGCCCATCTCAACTCTCCCCTTGTAACCCTTCCCAACTCCCCTTCTACAGGTAGTCTGGCATCCTTTGACAGTAGTGCCTTACTGTCAGCCTGGGTACTACTACTCACCTCTACCTTTGCAGTCTGTCCAAGGGACCATCTGTACCCACAAGCAGCTGTGGCTCACCTTCAGTCTCACTGCTACAGCGTAGCTCCCTCACTGAAGTAACCACCTCACCAGTCCTGGCTGCAAGTATGCAGTCTGTCTGGGTCTCCCCAAGGCTACCAGACCCACATGTTTGTCTCCTAGCCTCACTGCGTATAACTGCGTAAGTACATGGGGCTGCCTCATCCAAATCCTTCCCTGTCAGGACATCTGCAGGATGGTAGTTCCATACCCCTGTTGTCTCAAGACAACCTACTTTTGGCATTTTGTCTTTTCCACTTACTGGCTCCCTTACCTTTAGTTCCCCACCTTGCCTCCATGGACACCTGTATGCCACATGGCCCCACTGGCTGCATTCAAAACCTTTAACCCTAGCTTCTGGATGTGTACCTGGACTAGTGGCTTCCCCTGCTACTGGCAGATTACATTGGGGCAGTCTGTGCTGCCCACCATGGGTTCCTTTAGACCCATGAGCAGTACTGGGGGTCCCCTTCCTGTGCAAGGCTGCCCTGCTGGCCAGGTATAGGTATCCCTTCTTCCCCAACTCATCTGAAGTAACACATTGTCTATCAGCTAACCAGATCCTCATGTCCTCAGGCAAAGTGCTAAGGGCTTGTTCCCTCAACAAACTTCAAAAGTGCTGACCTGATATCCACTCACCCAGCTATGAAAATAAGTGCTCAGTTCAGCAACATATTCACATACATTTTCATCTGCCTTGTGTCTATGCTCACAAAACTTTTTCCTATACATTTCAGGTGTTAGCTTAAAACAATCTAACAGCAGTATAATCAAAACAGACAGTCAGGCATTTGTGATATACAAGTTACAGCTTTCCCATGGAGTAAGGGGCTCAGGAACCATACCCAGAGCCTTTGGTCAACAATATACTGTTTGCGTACCCTTTCAAACGTGAATGAAACTATCAAAATTATCCCCCTCTTTAAATTGCAGAAGAAATTTACTGACCTGTTCTGCTTCTGAGGTCCAGTTACTCCCTTCCCCATTACCTCCATGACTCTGGGGAAGAGTCAGCATTTCCCTCTCATGCTTCCTCTGATGCTCCTTTTCTTCATTTTCTATCTCCAAACACCTGGCCTCCAACTCAAGTCTGTTTAGCTCCAGCTGGATTTTTAAGCCCACTGCAGAAAGGTTGAACTGTCCATTCTCCGAGGATATTGCATCTCCACTGCCAGTCTGATTGTCCTTCACAGAAAGGTTGAGCTGTCCATTCTCCATGGATATTGTATCTCCACTGCCAGTCTGATTGTCCTCCTGGATGCTGTTTTCTGATGCAGGTGTACCCATGGCTACAATCAGGTCTGCCTTAGTCAAGGTTCCATGCACCAGTCCCCCATCCTGGCACATCTCCATCAGCTGGCTTTTTGTCAGCTTTCCATACTCCTGTGCTGACATGCTGCCTGCTCACCCTGACTAACTAAGCTAACAAAAGAAATAAAACAATTGTGATCTGAACTCTGAGTATACACTGCATGGCTGATTTAGAGTACAAAACACCTTCAAAGATCACTGTACATAAGCTACAGGATTCACTCTACCCCCACCGCTGCCAAGCAGATATGTGAAGATATCTTATCCCAACCACTGCCACCAGATATGTGACGACCATGTCCTGGCTGAGCAATCAAGGAGCCTCAATCCTCACCACTAACACTGAGGAAAGGATAACAAAAACACACAGTAAAGTACAATTTCCCTTAAGTGCACACAGAGATCACAGTCAGTCTGGGGCTGGTTGCTCCCTTGCTCTCCAGGTCCCCAATAAGACTCCCCACTGGCACAGCTATAGGGTCCAGATCTCAGCCTAACTGGCAAGCTAACCTCCAGTATCCTCTCTGTCCAACCAGTGCTTCATGTCCCTGCCCAGGTAGCTGACACATACCCGCACTTTGAGATAAGTATTTATACAACTTCACAGACACTCCTGGGAAAGGCTGACACAGATTCTCTGGCTGTGCCCCTTTACCAGACTATACGGTAGTACTTCCTGCCACCAGCAGCTAATAATTATCAGCTACACAAAGGCCCTTAAAAGTTTGTCCAATTATTACTGTGCAATATTATTATCCAATTGGTAATGTGACTATTCAGTCTAAGGCTTATTAGAGTGGCTAATTGCAATACTCTATAAATATGGAATGTACTCTAGATCTTACTTTGTCTCAACACAAACCAGCCACAGATAAAGGTTTTAAAATATTTAATAATAAATAGTTAAAAACACAAGACAGTATTACTACACCACAGAGATATCTAAGAGTTCAGAGATCACACAGAAACTTAAAATAATACAGTAGGACAGGTCTGATGTCAAAGAAAAACACTTACTCTAATTTTCTAATCTTTAGCTATCCTTAAGAGAAAACACAGTGCTATAATCCTACTTACATACATATATAGAGCATAAGCAGTGCTGGGGTTGATGATCCAAGACAAATGCTTTTAGTCTCTCTCTCTCAACAATAGTTTTTAAAACTCACTCCCAAATTACATCATTTTGACACTTAGGTTTTCCCAGTATTCACATTACATCATTTTGACTCTTAGTCTGGAGTTCCCAGGCAAACAAACTGCATTATTTAGCAAGGTAACACCTGCTCAGGAAACTACAACAATAAAAGAAATTTCACATGTACACTCCAGCAGTCATTCCTTAAATTAAGACAATAAAAAGAATGTAACTTCAAAGAACATTTGAAATGCTTGGCTTGGTTTTCCTTACAGCAGATGGCAATGTTGCAACAATCTTGAAGTTCACATTTTACAGTGTTTTCTTTAATTTAAGAACACAAGCCTGTATTTTACATTTATTTATACAAATTTTATAATTATGTATCAAATTCTATTTGACTAGGCTGGCAACCTTCGCCCATCTTTCCCCAATCTTCACACATTCAATAACACTTGGACATACATCTAGATTCAAACCCTGATAGCATTCTAAAACATATCTACAGACCTGAGCATTATCTGACTATACCACCTCATAAATCAATCTTTATACAGTTCAGATCTGACAACAGACTAAGCAAAGGAAATGTATGTATTAGTCTTCATGGCACATTTGCAAAAACCCATATCTTGTACATTGTATGCAGTCGCATAATAAATATGAAACAGTCAAAAGTGATGAAACAGAAGTGGGAACAGAGACAGACACGGAGACAGGGATAGAGACAGACAGACACACAATGTTATATTTTTTTCTAGGCCTTAACATCTTTGTAGTATGTTACCATTATGTTTTTCCTGATAGGTATTCTGCCATTCTATGTACAATCAACTGTTGCCAACAGGGAGCAAGCAAGGGTCAAAAGGTAGAAACATGATTAAGACATAAGCAGTGTAATGGTGAGTTAATAAGATATGTACACAACAGTTACACACACAATAGTAATATGAATAAAATGCCAAATATGACTTTCACATATTTCTGGATTTGACACTATACCAAAAGCATTTTATAGACATAGAAATGTCAACTCCCCACACAGAAAATGTTACTTCACAACCTCAATTTTACTGATTTGAAGGAATAGCCACAAAATAATGAGGCAGGGGAGAATGTAGGCATCAGTCTTCATCACAGTAATGACAATTTTAACATTACATAAAGTGCACATTACAGCTAGCAGAACAATAAATAATCCAGTGAAAAACAGAGATGTGCTATATTATGGTGTTATGTGTCATGATTTAAACATTTTATAGGTTCATAGGTTGACACTAGGCTATCGACCCTAGGGCCTATACAAGCCTAGCTATAACAATTCCCTGGCTATTTCTTCCCACACTATTTACTTCCCTGGACCCCTGTCTAGCAGGGCGACTGACGTGATCCCCGGGGTTATTTTCCTTTCTCCCATCCAATCGTCAAGGTTCCTTTTGAAGAGGGCCAAGGAGGTGCTCTGCTTGACATGTATGGGCAGTCTATTTCAGTGTCTGGGGAGTCTCTGGGTCAGGAACCTATCCCTCCAGCATGTTTTGTTTATTGTGATGCCAAGGTTTAGATCCCTGGAGCATGTGATTCTGAGGGATTGGGATTTCTTTAAGTGTAGCATGTCCAACAGCTCTGGGTTTGACATGGCCTTGTATGTTAAGCAGAGATCGCCTCTGAGTAGACGGTATGCGACAGAGTATAGCTAGAGTTTTTTAAGGCGGTCAGCATAGGGCATCTGCTTTAGGCCTGCGATTCTTTCAGTGAGGTATTTCTGCGGCCTTTCCAGCTTTTGCAGATGTCTTGAGAGGTACATACCAAATCAGGCGTTGTATTCTATAATGGGTCTAATGAGGGATGATTACAGTGGGACAAAGACCTCCTTTTTTCTGGATGAAAAGCCCTTAGTGATGAGGTTTGCCACATAGAAGGATTTCCTGACTGTTGTGGTGATGTGGTTATTGAAGGTGAGACCACTGTCCACCTGTGTCCCTAAGTCTCTTATCACACTTTCGGTGTTTAGTATTCTGCCACCTATGTGGTAATTCACGGGTACATGTTTTTTTTCGAAATGGGATAACTATACATTTTGATAAAAACAACTCAGGTTACCAACTCCAAAAAACAGCTTGAACTCCAAAAAACCTCACTTACAGCTCCCAAACACAGTAAATAACCGTGAACGAATATAAAAGTTGTAGATTTATTAAGCGTTCTTTTTAAAATCCACTTTTCGTCGAGTACACCTTACTCAACTTCATCAGATGCAAGTTTGTGGATATAAGAGTCTTTGAAGGGTGTTCGCCTGTTTGTTTAAATCAATCGGTGGCAGTTTTGAAGATGTAAATGCACATAAACAGTTCACTGCAATGATGACGTATAACTACAGGTCTGACTTGTTGATCGCGATATCCAAGTACAGTCCTGCCATCGATTGATTTAAACAAACAGGCAAACACCATTCAAAGACTCTTATATCCACAAACTTGCATCTGATGAAGTTGAGTAAGGTGTACTTGACGAAAAGTGGATTTTAAAAAGAATGCTTAATAAATCAACAACTTTTATATTCATTCACGGTTATTTACTGTGTTTGGGAGCTGTAAGCGAGGTTTTTTGGAGTTCAAGCTGTTTTTTGGAGTTGATAACTATACATTTGTTGGCATTGAGCTTGAGCCCATGGCTCTGGCACCAAATATCTGTTTCTGTAAGGCCCTTTTGTAGAGTATCCACATCATTTGGGGATTCAGTAATGGCAGCATCCTTCCTAATAACATTTGTAACTGCAACATCCTGTATAGTGTACATTCAAGTGTTCAGCTTGTTCAAGAAAAGAATAGCCTGACTGTACCTAGTGCAACGAGGCTAAGCACAGTAGTGTGAAAGGTACCAGAGTAATGCAGCTGAAGGCAAAAACTCACAAGATTTTTCCATAAGCTGTGTACTGCCATTTCCCCTAAGTTACAGGTACTGCACAGCACCAACATTTGCACAAATGCTAAGGAAACAGACAGATAACACAGAAGGGGGAGAAGAGAAAGAGGGAAAGATGGAGGCAGGGACTAAGTAGCTCATGACAGAAGCAGGATAATGGTGGCTCCAAACAATATGTAGGCGACAGCTATACATGAAATAGTCTAATAAAAACAGTTTTAATTTGATATATTTCTAATTTAGAACCGTTGAAAGTATGTAAAAATCAGTCTATAGACATGAGTATTATTTCAGCCCAGCACAAAATAACTCCTAATCCACACAGTTTAAAGCATATAATTGAAGGGACAGTAACAACTTACTGAAGCAGAGGGGTGAAGAGAGAGAGATATAAGTCTACAAACAGGAGAATTATCTCAACACACCACATAAGAACTTCAAGTTCATTACATCCAGAAGACTGTTAGATGAACTATTTCAAGGTAGTGTCTTTACTCTGTCTCTACTGTGTATTCCAATAGTGCAGTAGATTCCATTGGTTCATAGTCAGCTACTAGACTAGCTGCCCTTGCAGACCATTTTAATCCTAGCCAGTTTCCCTTTTTGTGCTCAAAATAACTTATCCCCTTTGATTATAAATTGGTGTTATCCATCCCATGGTCGATAATAATATACTACCCTTAATGAGAATAACTGGGATCATACCATTTATAATTTGAAGGGACCCATGCATAGGATAAAGAGTTTAGGAGCTGCCTCTTTTCATTAGTAGTACAAGGGCCATCCTGGGGTAAAGTTTCTGTTTCCCATCCATAGGTCTAAGTTGCACTTGAACATGGACAGGGATGAACTTTGTTTTATGTGGATGGGATGTCTGTTCCATAACAGTGATATCCTCTGAGAGATATACCTGTCCCTCCAAACCATTTTGTTGATGTTGCATCAGTAATGAGTCAGAGGATGCTTTGTATTCCAGACACAGGTCACCTCTTAGACGTCTATAGGATACCGAATATAGTGACAGGGCTTTGAGTCAGTCCATATAGGACATGCTGTTTAGGACTTGTATCCTTTTAGTAATGTATCTCTGTGGGTGTTCCTGTTCTTGCATGTGTCTGGACAGATACATGCCAAAGGGGGCATTATATTCAGTGACTGTCCCCATAGCTCTCAACTGTCCAAATGCTTGCCTGTTCCTCATACAATTTTGGTGTTCTGCCAAATCACTGGTTAATTGTTGAGGATTGACTTCAGAAAATAATGACAGACATTTGAGTTTCAGATTTCATACCCATCAGAAAATTCATGCTACTGCAAAACATTTCATTCTTATAGGTTCATAGGTTCGTAGGTGTCTACTAGGCTAATGACCACAAGGGCCTTTTTAAGCCTAGTTATGCATCCCAAATCTCTGAAAAGTTCTGATACCCTTGATAAGTGTAAGCATGGGCCTGGGAGAGGTCCATCAGAGTGGGGTCTGACAATGTCCTGTATGCCAGGCATAGATCTCCTCTCAAAAGCTTGTAGGAGACAAGAATACAGGGATAGGACCTTGAGGCAGTCTACATAGGACATTTTACTTACACCCTGTATTCTTTTAGTGAGGATCTTGTTTGGACGTTCCAATTGTTGGATATGCCTGGTTAGGTACATAGCAAAGGGGGCATTAAACTCAATGAAAGGTCTGATGAATGCCGAATACAGTGGAACAATGACTTCCTTGGACCAAGATGCTATACTTTTGTTTATAAGTTGTGCAACATAGAATGATTTCCTCACCACTGTAGACACATGATGATCAAAGGCTAGATTATTATCTATGTGTCCCTAAGTCCATGACTACTGGGTCAACTCTAAAGGGTGTGTTATCAACCTGATAGTTACCATAGATGGATGATTTCCGAAAGGATACTATTATGCATCTTCTGGTATTTAGTTTTAGTCCATGGCTCTGACACCAGTTGTTTGTCTGTATCAGTCCCTCCTGGAGAACATTTGTGTCAGTGCGAGATTCAATGGCAGCTCCTAATTTGCAATCATCTGCAAATTTAGTCAGCCAGAGACCATTGACATTGGCCTTGCCTTCTGAGAAGTAAATGTAAAAAGTGGGCAGTCCAAGGATTGATCCCTGAAAGACTCCACTTGTGACTGGCCTCTTTGTAAAGATGGACTCCCCAGTTCTAACTTCCTGGATCATATCTGTGAGCCAGTTGTCTATCCACCGGGTAACAAACAGGTTTGTACCTAACCTCCTGAGTTTCTCAACAATGTCCGAGTGGGGTATTATGTCAAATGACTTGACCAGGTCAAAGTAGGCAGTGTGAATGATTTTGCCCTCATCCATTACTTTGGTGACCTTCTCAAAGAAGTCCACCAGGTTGAGTAGGCATGATTTGCCCTTAATGAAACCAAACTGGGTTGGGTCCAGTGTTTGGAGGTTTCATATATCTGTATTGATCATCTCCGTGATAATTCTTTCCATAGCTTTACATATAAGACTAGTGAGACTTGTGGGTCTGTAGTTTCCAGGGTCTGTAGATGGCCCATTTTTGTGCAGAGGATGACTGTTGCCTTTCTCCATTCATGAGGCACAAAGCCTGTTTGGAGGCCACAGTTAAACTTTCTAAGATTGTATGAGCAATATTTGAAAATGTCCCTATTTATAGGCCTTTGTCCCACAATTTTTTATGGCTTCATCCAGATTTCTTGTTCTAAGAGGTTGAGAGATAGTCACTAACCTAATGAGGGCTGAGTAAAGGGGGAGCAATGATCTAGGTTTAGACACAATCTCTTTGTTTATACCTGTGTAATATAGAAGGACTTTCTTATAATAGACACATGTTGGTCAAAAGTTAGGTCACTGTTCACATAAGTTCCCAAATCCTGAACAACTGGGTCAACTCTTAGTGATGCATTGTCAATGTGGTAGTTCCCTGGAGTGGATAACTTCACAAAGGATACAGTAATGCATTTTTGGCAGTTAGTTTCAGTCCATGGTTTTGGCACCAGTTATTTATTTGAGACAAACCTTCATGTAGGGTGGCTAAGTCATTTGTGGATTCAATGACTGCTCCTAGCTTGCAGTCATCTGCAAACGTAGTCATCCAGAGACCTTTGATATTGGCTTTTACTTCAGAAAAGTAGATGCCAAGCAGTAGAGGTCCCAGCACAGAACCCTGGGGTACTTCACTGGTGACTGGTCTCTTTGTGGAGGTAGCTTCCCCTATTTTGATTATCTGCATCCTATCTCTGAGCCAGTTGGCATTCCAGCTGGTGACTCAGTGGCTTATTCACAGTTTATTTTGCTTTTCTACTTTTCTGCTATTCCTGACTTGGAATTATGTTAAAAGCTTTGGCCAGGTTGATGTAAGGGGTGTACCATTTTCCCTTTATCTTTTCCTTTGATGACTTTTTCAAAAAATCCACCAGGTTGAGTGTTCTGCCCTTGATAAATCCAGATTGAGACAGGTCCAGTGTTTGGAGGTTCCCTATGTCGTGACTGATTGATTTTATGATAAGTCTTTTCATGGCTTTGCATATGAGGCAGGCCAGACTTATGGGTCTGTAATTGCTTGGATTTGTAGAAGTTCCTTCTTTATGCATGGGATTGACTGTAGTTGTTCTCCATTTGCTTGATACAATACCTGTATGGAGGGTGAGCTTGAACAGTGTTTAACAGAGATGTAAGCACATTTCCGTGAAGGTAACCAGCCTAGTACAGGCAATGGCAAAAACTCACCAGTTTTTGCCATAAGATGTAATATGCCATTTATCATCACTCAGCATTGGTGTGGGATGCCAATTTCCATGTAAATGCTGGTGACAAAAGTGGAGGCTTTTTGATGGACCATTTCTGGTTGTCTGTGTTGTGTGTAATTCTGTTTTTTACCAGATTAAATGTGGGTTAAAGGGGTTTACAGGATAGTGGTGAAAGTGGGAAGCAACCAGAGGGTAATACACAAGGGACAGAATACAGGAATGTGCAGGATGGTGGTTGGAGAACACCATAGGTGCCTACTTCTTCACAGCATGAATGTAGTATTGTATACACAATTTCATGACTTTAGAGAGTCACTACACCAGGGTTGGTGACAACAGAATAATGTTGTATATCCAATTGGACCAAATCAAGTGTGTCAAGATGACAGGTAAAGTGGAGAGCTAAGTATGGGAAGTCATTTTTTTGAGGGACAGGTGCCCATTTTTTGAGAGAGAGAGAGAGAGGAATACTGGGAAAGATGTGTAGAATTGAGAGGGTTAGGTAGGTAGGGTAAATTAGGTAACAGACACAGACATACAAGACACACAAGACAGAAAAAGATAATGATGGACACAAATGGTTGGGGGACACCATGATTGGGAATACGTAAGAGACAGTGAAAGCACATCCATGTCCAGATTGAGAACAGTGAGAATTGAGTCCTCACCCTCAGAACTGTCATCACTGTCTTCTCTTTCAGTTGTCTGGGTCAGTGCCAGACTTGGCATCATTTTGTCAATATGAAGCAGGACCTTTTCAACACTGCTGATTCATGCAACAAGACCCCTCACCATTATGTCCTTCACCAGGCCTGTCAGCTCCTGACATGTAACAAAATTGCCACCTCCATTAGTATTGCTCCAGGAGGGTACCACTGCATCAGTAGCCATGGCAGTGCTACCTGACACAGATGAAACAGGTAGAACATGAGTTGTGGAGACAACACAGACAGGTTGTGACCCAGACATCCTGGATTTCTGGATTTCTGTACTGCCTGTGGTGGTAAGGTGGGCAAACCCCCAGTGGTTAGTCTACCTCCCTGTACTGATGGTCATTTTGTTTTCAGCAGCAATGTATATATATATATATATATATATATATATATATATATATATATTTAAAAAATGGAGAGATAGAGTGGGAGGATCCCAAAAAGAGACACTTAGATCTGCAGCATGTCAAATTATTTTATTATTGTAATATATAAGCAAACACAAGAAATAAATATGCACACTTTTACTACATCTAGATATGATGGGAAGGCATTAATATGTCAAAAAATCAATCAGTCACTATAATATGATACGACAAATAGAAACATTTGTTTGACTATTCCGTATCAGATATCTCCTTTCAAAGTCAATAACTGCATTTGCAAAAAGTCACTTGTTAATGTCATGCAGTATTGCAGTTAACATTTTAGAAATACTATCCTCCAATAATGTCTACTATTTATTACTGGGTGTTGAGACCACAGACAATTAAGCTGATGTACTCATTGCCTAATGCAAGTACCAAGAGCTATTGGAGCAGGCATGCAACTTGATAGAAAAGTTTAGATATGCCTGATCAAGATGATATAGAGTGATGGACTAAAAATATTTCTTTGCCTTGCATTCAGACCTGATGCATACTAACCCCATACCTCTCTGAGATGAGCTGGTCTCTCCTGATGCAGCTCTCAGTTTTTTGCAATCTCTTCTGAAGATGTATAGCAGAGAAAAGAAAAGATATGGAAGCATAATGTTTATCTTACCTGGCTAATCAATGCTATATCATAGACTGTTGATGGGTCACTGTACTTACATAACTGAGGGGTATTTGCAGTTGTAAATTCATCCTCCCATAGGATCATAGGAGGTTACTAGACTAATAGCCCAAGGGGCCCTTACAAGCCTAGCCAAGTTCAACCCATGTACCCAAGGGTGTCTGGTTCAAGTAGACACTAACATCAGCAACTATTGCCCCTGTCCAAGAGGGACACAGGTGGAAACCCCAGGACAAATTTCTGGTTACCCATCCAGTCATCCAAATTATTCTTAAATAGGGCCAATGAGGGGCTTTGTTTAACATGAATAGAAAGCTTGTTCCAACAGTGGGGCAACCTTTGTGAGACAAACCTGTCTCTCGAGCAAGCTCTGTTGATGTCACATACTGGGTTAAGGTCCTTTGAGTGAGTGACTCATGTGCCATTTGACTTGTGAATGTGCAGCATTTCCATTAAACTTGAGTCAGAGATCACTCTGTATGCAAGGCACAGGTCACCTCTGAGCAATCTCTATGACACAGAGTAAACTGACAATGATTTCAGTGTATCCGCATAAGACAGGTCTTGAAGATCCTGAATATTTTTTGTAAGCAACCTTTGTGGTCTCTCCAATTGCTGCAGGTGTTTGGAAAGGAACATACTAAAGGGAGCATTGTACTCTATTATTAGCCTGATGAGGAAACAGTACAGGGGGATTATAATTTCTTTTTTTCTGAAAACAATGTCCTTACTTATGTGATGAGCAATGTAAAATACCCTTCTTACCACTGTGGAGACATGGTGATCGAAGTTAATGTTGCTGTCAACCTGTGTGCCCAGATTTCTCACCACTGACTGTGTACTTAGGGTATGGCTATTAATGTGATAGTCTGCAGGAACATCACCCTTGCCAAAGGGGATGATAATGCATTTTTTGCATTAAGTTTAAGGCCATGACTTTGGCACCAGTCATTATTCTGCATAAGACCTTCTTGCAGGATGTTGACATCGCTAGGGGTTTCAGTGATCACTACCAGTTTGCAGTCATCAGCAAACTTTGTCAGCCACAGTCCTTTACTTTTATCCTGTACTTCAGAGAAATAGATTCTGAACAGTAGGGGTCCCAGAACTGATCCCTGTGGAACACCCCTGGTTATGGGTCTGCTGGAGGAGGTAGAGTCTTCTATTTTGACTGTATGAGTTCTATCAGTGAGCCAGTTTACAACCCACCTCACAATATATGGGTTGATACCCAGCTTGGTGAGTTTATCAATGATGCCTAAGTGGGGGATTGTGTCAAAGGCCTTGGCTAAATCTTGGTAGGCTGTATGCACAGATCTACCCTCATATAAGGCTTTGGTGACTGTCTCAAAGAAGTCCACCAAGTTTAACAGGCACAATCTCCTCTTGACAAACCCAAACTGGGTGGGATTCAGTGTTTGGAGATTTCCTGTATCTTTATTAATAAGGTCCATGGCCTTGCAGATAAGGCTGGTCAGGCTAATGGGTCTATAGTTCCCAGGGTTTGTGGATGCACCCCTTTTGTGCAAAGGGATGATCATAGCTGTTTTCCATTCGGCTGGGAAAAAGCCAGTGCTTAGGCTGTGACTGAAACGTGTCCTCAATGGTGATGCTAATTCCTGTTTTAACCCATGTAGAACACAGCCCAGTATGTTGTCTGGTCCCATAGCGGCTGTATATTTGGCCTTGGAGAGGGCATTTAAGACTTGCTCCTTGGAGACATTAGGAGGGAGACAACTGTTAGGGATGCTTTGGGGTATATGTCTTAGAGACAGAGGAGTAAAATTTTCACTTAACCTGTCAGCCAGCAGGTATTCTATATCCACAGGCTCTAGATATGTAGTACCATCAATTACAAGTTCAGTGCAAATCTGGGCCTTACCCTTGGGTGTCTGGTTCTTTTAAAGGAGAAGGTATCCTGTTACATTCATGTTGAATTATTTGCTTTTATGTGTTTTAACATTATGAGCAATATTTAAAAATGCCCCTATTTATAGGCCTTTGCCCCCTCCCCATTTTTTATGGCTTCATCCAGATTTCATGCTCTAAGAGGTTGAGAGATAGTCACTGGCCTAATGAGTGCTGAGTAAAGGGGAGCAATGACATCCCTAGGTTTAGACACAATCCCTTTGTTTATAAGCTGTGTAATATAGAAGGACTTTCTTATAATAGACACATGTTGGTCAAACGTTAGGTCACTGTTCATGTAAGTTCCCAAATCCTGAACAACTGGGTAAACTCTTAGTGGTGTATTGTCAATGTGGTAGTTCCCTGGGATGGATAACTTCCCAAAGGATACAGTAATGCATTTTTGGCAGTTAGTTTCAGTCCATGGTTTTGGCATCAGTTATTTATTTGAGACAAACCTTCACGCAGGGTGGCTAAGTCATTTGTGGATTCAATGACTGCTCCTTGCTTGCAGTCATCTCCAAATGTAGTCATCCTGAGACCTTTGATATTGACTTTTACTTCAGAAAAGTAGATGCCAAGCGGTAGAGGTCCCAGTACAGAACACTGGGGTACTTCACTGGTGACTGGTCTCTTTATGGAGGTAACTTCCCCTATTTAAATTATCTGCATCTTATCTCTGAGCCAATTGGCAATCCAGCTGGTGACTTAGGGGCTTATTCACAGTTTATTTTGCTTTTCTACTTTTCTGCTATTCCTGACTGTGGAATTATGTCAAAAGCTTTGGGCAGGTTGATGTATGGGGTGTGTACCATTTTGCCTTCATCTTTTTCTTTGATGACCTTTTCAAAAAATCCACCAGGTTGAGTGTTCTGCCATTGATAAATCCAGATTGAGACAGGTCCAGTGTTTGGTGGTTCCCTTTGTCCTGACTGATTTCATGATAAGTCCTTTCATGGCTTTGCATATGAGGCAGGCCAGACCTATGGGTCTGTAATTGCCTGGATTTGTGGAAGTTCCTTCTTTATGCATGGGATTGACTGTAGTTGTTCTCCATTTACCTGATAAAATACCTGTATGGAGGCTGAGCTTGAAAGTGTTTAACAGAGATTTAAGCACATTTGCATGAATGTAACCAGCCTATTACAGGCAATGGCAAAAACCCATCAGTTTTTGCTATAAGATTGTAATATGCCATTTATCATCACTCAACATTGGTGTGGGATGCAAATTTCCATGCAAATGCTGATGACAAAAAGTGAAGGCTTTTTGATGGACCATTTCTAGTTGGCTGTGTTGTGTGATTCTATTTTTACCAGATTAAATGTGTGTTAACTCATTCCCTCCAGTAGAGCTCTTTTGAGTGTGTACGTTTAACTCCCAGTGGACGTGGCTTCATCATTTATAAAATGAAGTTATCACCATATATTTTTAACAAATACCCATTGACAAAGGTGATATATCAATACAATTGTGTTTGCCATCATGTATGCTTCAAGATAAATTCTTCTGATACCTTGTATGCAGCATGGTTTTGGAATTGTTAATGCAATTATGAACAGGCAATATTTGACGCCTAGAGGCACAGTAGGAGGTAACTGCAGAAATGCCTGGAGATGTCACTCAGCTGTAATGAGTTAAAGGGCTTTATAGGATAGTGGTGAAAGTGGGAAGCAACCAGTGGATAAGACACAAGGGAAAGAATACAGGAATGAGCAGGATGGTGGTGGGAAAACACCATAGATGTCTAGTTCTTCACAGGATGAATGTAGTATTGTACACACAATTTCATTACTTTGGAGAGTCACTACACCAGAGCCAGTGACAACAGAATAATGTTGTATAGCCAATTGGACCAAATCAAGTGCGTCAAGATGACAGGTGAAGTGGAGAGCTAAGTATGGGAAGTAAGTTTTTTGTGGGACAGGTGCCCATTTTTTTGAGAGAGAGAGAGGGAGAGAGGAATGCTGGGAAAGATGTGCATGATTGAGAGAGTTAGGTAGGTAGGGTAAATTAGGTAACAGACACAGACATACAGGACACATAAGACAAACAAGGATAATGATGGACACAAATGGTTGGGGGACACCATGATTGGGAATATGTAAGAGACAGTGAAAGCACATCCATGTCGAGCTTGAGAACAGTGAGAATCGAGTACTCACCCTCAGAACTGTCCACACAGTCTTCTATTTCAGTTGTCTGGGTCAGTGCCAGACTTGGCATAATTTTGTCAATATGAAGCAGGACCTTTTCAACCCTGCTGATTCATGCACCAAGACACCTCTCCATTATGTCCTTCACTAGGTCTGTCAGCTCCTGACAGGTAACAAAATTGCCACCTCCATTAGTACTGCTCCCGGAGGGTACCACTGCATCAATAGCCATGGCAGTGCTACCTGACACAGATGGAGCAGGTAGAACACGAGTTGTGGAGACAACACTGACAGGTTGTGACCCAGACATCCTGGATTTCTGTGCTGTCTGTGGTGGTATGGTGGGCCAAACTCCAGTGGTTAGTCCACCTCCTGTACTGATGGTCATTTTGTTTTCAGCAGCAATGTATTACAATATATATATATATATATATATATATATATATATATATATATATATTACAAAATGGAGAGATAGAGTGGGAGGGTGCAAAAAGAGAGAATTATATCAACAGCATGTCACATTACTTTATTATTGTAATATATAAGCAAACACAAGAAATAAATATGCACACCTTTACCACATCAAGATATGATGGGAAGGCATTAATATGTCATAAAATCAATCAGTCTCTATAATATGATACGACAAATAGAAACATTTGTTTGACTATTCTGTATCAGATATCTGCTTTCAAAGTCAATAATTGTATTTGAAAAAGTTCACTTGTTAATGTCATGCAGCATTGCAGTTAACATTTTAGAAATGCTACCCTCTAATAATGTCTAATGTCTTTTTCTGGGTGTTGAAACCACAGACAATTAAGTTGATGCCTAATGCAAGTACCAATAGCTATTGGAGCAGGCATGCGTGCTTGATAGAAAAGTTTAGGTATGCCTGATCAAGATGGTATAGAGTGACGGACTAAAACTATTTTTTGCCTTGCATTCAGACCTGATGCATACTAACCCCATACCTCTCTGAGATGAGCTGGTCTCTTCTGATGCAGCTCTCAGTTTTCTGCAATCTCTTCTGAAGCTGTATAGCAGAGAAAAGAAAGATATGGAAGCATAATGTTTATCTTACCTGGCTAAGCAATGCTATATCATAGACTGTTGATGGGTCACTGTACTTACATAATTGAGGGGTATTTGCAGTTGTAAATTCATCCTCCCATAGGATCATAGGAGATTCCTAGACTAATAGTCCCAGGGGCCCTTACAAGCCTAGCCAAGTTCGAACTGCGTATCCAAGGTTGTCTGGTTCAAGTAGACACTAAAATCAGCACCTATTGCCCCTGTCCAAGAGGGACACAGGTGGAACCCCCAGGGGAAATTTCTGGTTACCTATCCAGTTGTCCAAATTATGCTTAAATAGGGCCAGTGAGGGGCTTTGTTTAACATGAATAGAAAGCTTGTTCTAAAAGTGGGGCAACCTCTGTGAGAAAAAAAACTGTCTCTCCAGCAAGTTGTGTTGATGTCACACACCAGGTTAAGGTCCTTTGAGTGAATGACTTGTGTGCCATTTGAATTGTGAATGTGCAGCATTTCCATTAAACTTGAGTCAGAGATCACTCTGTAAGCAAGGCACAGGTCACCTATGAGCAATCTGTATGACACAGAGTAAACTGACAATGATTTCAGTGTATCCACATAAGACAGATCTTGAAGATCTTGAATTGTCTTTGTAAGGAACCTTTGTGGTCTCTTCAATTCCTGCAGATGTTTGGAAAAGAACATACCAAAGGGAGCATTGTACTCTATTATTGGCCTGATGAGGAAACAGTACAAGGGGATTATAACGTCTTTTTTTCTGGAGACAATGCCCTTACTTATGTGATGAACAATATAAAATACCCTTCTTATCACTGTGGAGACATGGTGATCAAAGTTAATGTTGCTGTCAACCTGTGCGCCCAGATTTATCACCACTGACTGTGTAGGGTATTGCTATTAATGTGATAGTCTGCAGGAACATCACCCTTGCTGAAGGGGATGATAATGCATTTTTTGCATTAATTTTAAGGCCATGACTTTGGCACCAGTCATTAGTCTGCATAAGAACCAAAAACCAGACAAGGAAGTGCTGCACGCAGAAGTTTAATTCACAAAAAATAACGCTGAATATTCCACAAGGCGTTTTCGTCTAGGTACCTCCCGGACTTCTTCAGACAAGATATCAAACATTTCTGAGTACAAACTTATATATCCTTCCCCTTAATTGGTTAATTAATCAATTAAATCTTTAAAATCATATTACTAATTTAATAAAAATACTTAAAAATGAATTAATAAAATATATATTAGTATAAAACTCACACAATTAATATATTTTGTGCATATGTAATGTTCAAATAGTATCAAATGTGTACATATAAATAAATATGATAAATAACTAACTTCATAACGGCTGTTTAAACAACAATTCTAAAGGAAACTATACATAAAAAATGTATTATGTATACACAACCATTTCCTGAAAGGACATTTCTATAATTTTGCAGATCTAAGCTTTAACAGAGGTAGAATTGAAATAGAATCATTAAGCCCTGGTGCTTTATTAGCTTCCAAAATAATCTGCCATAATGTGGATGTGGAAAAATATAGTGAGATATCAATCAATTAAATAAACATAGCTTATCATAAAATTGATTTGGCATTGAAGGACTTGTTTGATCAGGGGGTCATAGATTTTCAAACATATTCATATTTGGAAAACAAATCACCTAGAATACCATCCATATTTGGTATTCCTAAGATGCACAAGGATGTGGATGACCCCCCTTTCAGACCAGTAGTTGCATCTGAAGGTTTCAAAATAGCTCCATTGGCCAAATTCCTGGATTGGAAGCTTAAGGAATTATGGGGGGGACGCCCCCACATCCTGAAAGATTCCTGGGACTTTTTGGCCAGAATCAGACCAGAATATTGTGTGGAAGGACTTACATTTTTATGTATCAACATTGTTGATTTGTTTTCTGTCATTCCACATGACTTGGGATTGTTATGGTTGGAGGAAGCATTGAGAATGAGGCAAAACATCTCAGAAAATGACATTTTCCTTTGCCTGGAACTAGCAGAACTGGTCCTCAGAAACAATTTCCTGTTTTTTGAAGGAGAATTTTACCGGCAAGAACAGGGAGTTGCTTTGGGGGCTAGTTGTGCCCCCATCTATGCAGATATTATTTTATCTGTATGGGAATCTAAATTTATTCATACGTGCCCTTTCTCACAATACTGGAAACTTTATACTAGGTACCTTGATGATATCTGTATTTTTTGGACAGGAGATAGGGTATTGTTGGAAAAAATTATGAATTATCTTTCTGAAACCACTACCTTTTTGCAATTTACACATCAAGTAACATCAGATAAATGTAATTATTTAGATGTGACTACATTTAATACTGGCAAAGGATTCAAATCAGTAGCTTATAGAAAACCCACATTTTCCAACACATATATTAGCTACAAGAGTGCACACCCTTACTATCAGAAAAAAGAGTATTATCAAGGGACAATATGTCAGAGTTAGCCATATGACATCTTTGGATTCTGATTTTCAGAATGAATGTAAGGTATTAAGTAAAATGTTTATAGATAGAGGCTACCCTATAGTTCTGATTAACAATATACAGTCAGAAGTGGTACATGGGAGAGAAGACAAATATAAACCTATGTTGGGTTCGGGCCCACTGACTCATACACAAGTTACAGTACAAACAAAACAAGTCAGGAAGACTTCAGCAGAGCCTTCGTGACCAATTTCAGTGGAACAGCACACTTGGTCAAATCAACTCATGAAAGAGAGTGGAAAAAGTTTACTGAATTTACAGATTTAGAAATATTTAAGAACAAACCTTTAAAGGTTGTTTTCAAAAAAGGACAAAACATTAAAAATGTATTATAACAGGCAGCTAATACACAGATATTTACACAAAAAAGGAGGGGCACATATAAATGTGGTGCCTGCAATCAATGTAAATACATATTACAAGGGGAAGAGGTATGTTTACTTGCAAGAAATTAAACCATATACAATAAAAATTACTCAAATTGTAATTCAAAGGGACTAGTCTATTTAGTTACATGTGCTTCCTGCGATGCCTTTTATATAGGCAAAACTGAAAGACAACTGAAACGCAGAATTTATGAACACCACAATGATGTGAGAAAAAAGAACAGTACAAATGCTTTGTTTAAACATACATTAGAGTGCAGCAATGCACAATTTCTTTTTTCAGTAACAGAGATGCTTCCACAAAAAGCAAGAGGGGTCCCTGGGAAACCAAATTAGAATTCAGAGAAACATTATGCCAGATTATTTTGGAAGCTAATAAAGCACCAGGGCTTAATGATTCTATTTCAGTTCTACCTCTGTTAAAGCTTAGATCTGCAAAATTATAGAAATGTCCTTTCAGGAAATGGTTCTGTATACATAATACATTTTTATGTATATTTTCCTTTAGAATTGTTGTTTAAACAGCAGTTATGAAGTTATTTATTTATCATATTTATTTATTTATATGTACACATTTGATACTATTTGAACATTACATATGCATGAAATATATTAATTGTGTGAGTTTTATACTAATATATATTGATATATATGATTTTAAAGATTTAATAGATTAATTAACTAATTAAGGGGAAGGATATATAAGTTTGCACTCAGAAATGTTTGATATCTTGTCTGAAGAAGTCCGGGAGGTTCCTGGATGAAAACGCTGTGTGGAATATTCAGCGTTAATTTTTGTGAATTAAACTTCTGCGTGCATCACTTCCTTGTCTGGTTTTCGGGTCTTTGGTTTTTATTTACCGGGCAGGCTCATATTTGTTGGAACTTTTTGAACATAGTCTGCATAAGACATTCTTGCAGGATGTTGACATCGCTAGGTGTTTCAGTAATCACTCCCAGTTTGCAGTCATTAGCAACTTTGTCAGCCACAGTCCTTTACTTTTATCCTGTACTTCAGAGAAATAGATTCTGAAGAGTAGGGGGTCCCAGAACGAATCCCTGTGGAATACCCCTGGTTATGAGTCTGCTGGAGGAAGTAGAGTCTGCTATTTTGACTGTATGAGTTCTATCAGTGAGCCAGTTTACAACCCACCTCACAATATATGGGTTGATACCCAGCTGGGTGAGTTTATCAATGATGCCTAAGTGGGGGATTCTGAGAAAGGCTTTGGCTAAAGCTAGGTAGGCCGTATGCACAGATTTGCCCTCATCTAGGGCTTTGGTGACTGTCTCAAAGAAGTCCACCAAGTTTAACAGGCACAATCTCCTCTTGACAAACCCAAACTGGGTAGGATTGAGTGTTTGGAGATTTCTTGTAAGTTTATTAATAAGGTCCATGATAATTTGTTCCCTAGCCTTGCAGATAAGGCTGGTCATTCAGTTCCCATAGTTTGTGGATGCACCCCTTTTGTGCAAAGGGATGATGGTAGCTGTTTTCCATTCTGCTGGGACAAAGCCAGTGCTTAGGCTGTGACTGAAACGTGTCCTCAGTGGTGATGCTAACTCCTGTTTTAACCCATGTAGAACACAGCCCAGGATGTTGTCTGGCTCCATAGGGGCTGTATTTTTGGCCTTGGAGAGGGCATTTAAGACTTGCTCCTTGGAGACATTAGGTGGGGGACAAGTGCTAGGGAAGCTTTGGGGTATATGTCTCAGAGACAGAGGCGTGAAATTTTCACTTAACCTGTCAGCCAGCAGGTTTTCTATATCCACAGGTTCTAGATATGTAGTACCATCAACTACAAGTTCAGCGCTAATCTGGGCCTTACCTTTGAGGTTACAGATGTAACTAAAGAATGCCTTGTGGCTATCCTTAGTTTGTTAAGCTAATTTGTATTCATAGTTAACACTGAAGGACTTCACTGGGAGTCTTATTTGCTTGTTTACATTGAGGATGTAGTGTTTCCAGTTTTGAGACCATTCCTTCCTACACTTAGACAGCAATTTCTTTCTCCTGTTGTGTAGCCTATTAATGGCAGTTGTCCACCAGGAAGGTTTGTTTTTCCTTAAAGATCTTGCTTTGGTTCCATCAGGTATGACAGAGTCAATACATTTATACAGGTGCTTGTATAAAGCATTGCTCTATAACTCATCATAGATGTCTGTTCCATCAGGGAGGGAGGTATGAATCTATTTATGCTGTCATGTAAGTGGTTGTAATTGGCCTTGGAGAAGTTTTTTAGTCTAGTTGTTGCTAACGGAGGGGGGGGGGGAGTCTTGTGTTATACTTACATCTAGGGACACTGATTTGTGGTCAGATCTCACCAGAGATGGCCACACACTAAGGGGTGGAGCAGTTGTCCTCCATGTTGGTGAGCACTAGATGAAGCATGTTGAGCTCCTTGTGGGTGTGCCAACCAGCTGGTCCAGGGCATTGGAGTTAAAGAAGTCCAGGAACATTTGGGGAAGTGAGTTACAACAAATATAATTTACCCAGTCTATGGACAGGTAATTAAAGTCACCCAAAACCAGGGTGTTTGGTTGTATCTTAATTGATTCAAGTAGACCGAAGTGGACTTAGTGAATGTCCTGATTCATGCAGGGGATCCTATAGCTGGCAATGACCTGAAGAAGGGTGTTAACTACAGTGAATTGCACCTGACGTAATTCAAGGGAATCATGTTGTTTAACCAATCTAGAGGTATATTATCTTTAATGAATATTGATACATCACCTCCTTTAGTTCTCATGCCTTCAGTTTGTGGTCTGAACATGTGGAAGGAAATGTAACATGGTATAGCTGGAGTGCTCTCCACAGCCTAAAACCAGGTCTCAGTGACTGCACAAATGTCAGGATCTTCCAGGGTGAAGACTGCTTCCAGTGAGTACAATTTTGGGTTTGGACTCTTAGCATTTAGCAGCATAACCTTAAGGTTGTTTTTGTAGGGTATTTTTACATCCGGAATTTTGTTTTTGTGACATTGCCTAAAAAGGCACTATGGGGATGGTAAGAGCCTTAGACAGTAACATAAATCTCAGGGGTGACAGATGAAGACCATCTCTGGCAAAACATTGATGTCTGTCAGCCATATCATCCCAGGCTGACAGATACTGGATCCCCTTTGAATGACACCAGAAACTAAGCCAATTGTTGAAGTCAATCATTTTTTGTTTGTATTGAGGTATCATCCTAGGCAAAGGTAAAATGCTGCTTAAGGCTAGGGGCATACCTGCCTGAGATGCATAATCAGAGAGCTCAGTCATGTCATGAGGTGCCAAAGTCTGCTCTTCAATTTTCCCATGGATCTGCTAGTTCTCTCCTCTCCAGAACTTTTATTAGCTTATTAGTCTAGCACATTACCATACTAGACTTCTTGTAGCAATTATTGTAGCACACAAAAGTACTACCAGTACTAAATGTTCTACAAGGAAACAGCTCCAGTACTTATTATTAATAACTCCTCTTCCAGGCATGTCTAAAGGTCAGTTCCCTGTGCTTTTTCCTATTAACCTGGTGAACTTGGGCATCCTGAGGCAATGTCATAACTGCCTCATGTACACCAACAACCTTCTCCTCTTACCTCCCAACCCTCAGACTTGTAAGAGATTAACTTATATTTCCAAATTGGAAGCCACGCACACTCCAGCCAATACCGGAATAGCTGGTCAAGAGGAAGTCAACACTTGCACCACACCACATGGAGCACATAGCCCTCCAGAACACACACCAGCACTGCCTTCACATAAAAACACAAACCACACACCCACCTTCGTAGAGGCTCTCAATAAAAATCTACCCAAACAACAGAGACCTCCAAGGCAGCAACACACTCGACCACTACAACACAGCACTAATCACAAGACAAATAACTCTCCTAAACAGTGTGCCTCTCAACCAAAGACCCTAAGGAAAAACAGCATGCCCAGCACACTAGTCATAGGTGACCCAATAGTGAGACACACTGATGTCCCACTCACTAGGTTGAATAAGGAGAAAGTAACAGTCAGCTGCCTGTCAGGTGCCAGGATCTGCCACATAACGCACGCAATAAGGTCCCTCAACAACAGGTACAAATATGACTTTGTCATTGCTCATGTGAGTGTGAATGACCTGAGACATACCTCCCTGGACTACATGAAAAGAGACATGCAGGAGCTCTCAGATTATGTAGCCCAGGCAGGTATGACCCTAGCCCTGAGCAGCATCCTACCATCACCCAGAATGATACCACATTACAAGCAGAAAATGATTGACTTCAACACTTTGCTAAGTTTCTGGTGTCATTCTAAGGGGATCCAGTATCTGTCTGCCTGGGGTGACATGACTGACTGATCTCGATGCTTTGCCGGAGATGGCCTGTATCTGTCACCCCTGGTCTTCTGAATACTGGTCAAGGCTCTTGCCACCCCTATAGTGCCTTTTTTAGGCGGTGTTCCAAAGACCAAATTACCACCATAACAGCTACAAACAAATGCAATCTGAGGGTCATGCTGCTCAATGCTAGAAGTCTAAATCTCAAAATGCACTCACTCAAAGCACTACTTAAAATGCAGAACATCGACATTTGTGCTGTAACAGAAACCTGGTTCAAGGCAGCAGAAAGCACCCCTGCACTATCAGGCTATAACTCATTCCACACCTTTTGGCCCCCGAACTTGGACCGAACCTCCAAAGGCGGTGGTGTTTCCATATTCATAAAGGATACACACACCTCCAGACTGGTAGCCAACATAACACATCAGAGATACTTCAGGTGCAGCTAACATTGGGTAAGACAGCAAATCAGGTCATAGACTGTTATAGGTCCCCAACCATGTCCCAAGACTCACACTCCATGTTCCTAAGCACCCTGGAGAATATTAGGGTCCAACCTAACACTCTCATACTGGGTGACTTCAACTACCCCTCCATTAACTGGGAAAACTAGTCATGTGCTAATACACTTGCCCAATGTTTTATGGAATTCATTAATTCCAATGCCCTGTACCAGCTCATTCTTACCCCCACTAGAGGTAGCAACATCCTTGATCTGGTCATTACTAACATGGGCCACCATTGCTCTACACCAATAGTCAACTCCTCCTTGGTTAGATCCGACCACTAACTAATCACCTAGGAAATCTATATCTCTCCCACTCCAGCCCACCCCCGGAAACGTAACCACCATGAAAAACTTCTCCAACGCTAACTTTGGGCTCCTAAAAATAGAAGTGGCTAACTTCACGGCACCCATGCAAATGGAGAATAGTTGCATGACTGCCAAATCATGCACCATTGCACTGTACGAACACATACACAAATCCATGGATGTCGCCATATCCAACAGAACCAAGCTGCTCTCCTCCAAAAAAAGGAAGCTAATCTTGTGGTCCCCTACCATAAACAAACTCTACAAATGAAGGAGGAAACTGATGTGGAATAAGGTGAAGTCCCAAGACTGGAAAAACTCCCTTAACCTCAACAAAAGGTTGAGTTCCCTCATCAAATCCTCTAAAGCTAGCTATGAAAACTGAATTTCAGCAGATAGTAAAGACAACCCCAAGGCCTTCTATAGTTATATAAAGAATATCCATGGCAATACCCAAATTTGCTCTGAGCTACTGCACAATGGTACCTCCTATACCGAGCCAACAGATATTGTCAATATACTGGCCGACAGATTCAGTGCCAATTTTATCCCCCCCAAAAGACCAATCATAATACCAGTAGATTGTCAGGCACCCAGTATTACTGCTGCAGAGGATAAAACAGCACTGTCCATGGCCAAAAATACAGCTTCTATGGGACCTGACAATATCCCTGGTTGTATTCTACATGAACTACAGAGTGAATTGGCACCTCACCTGTGTGACCAATTCAATCACAGCCTCAACTCAGGCTTTGTCGCTTCCAAATGGCACACTGCTACAGTCATCCCTCTCCACAAAGGAGGAGTGACTACAGACCCTGGGAACTATTGCACCATTAGCCATACAAGTCTGATATGGAAAGCTATGGAAGGCATCATCATGGACCTAATAAACAAGGATATAGGGAATCTCTAAACTCTGGATCCCACACAGTTTGGCTTTGTGAAGGGTAAATCATACCTGCTCAACTTGGTCAACTTCTTTGAGCAGTCATCAGAGCTGTAGATGAAGGCAAGGTGGTTCATACAGCCTACCTTGATCTGACCAAGGCCTTTGATACCATTCCCCACTCAGGAATCATAGAAAAACTTACTAAGCTAGACATCAACCCCTATATCACTAGGTGGGTTGCAAACTGGCTCACAGATAGAACCCACAGTGTGAAAGTAGCTGACTCCAAGTCAGACTGATGACCAGTAACTAATGTAGCCCCACAGGGATCAGTCCTGGGTCCTCTCCTGTTTGGTATCTACTTCTCAGAAGTCCAGGCCAACACGAATGGACTCTGGCTGACAAAGTTCACAGGTGATTGCAAGTTGGGAGCCATTGTTAACTCCCCAAGTGATGTTGACATTCTACAGAAAGGCCTCACTGAGACCAATGACTGGTGTCAGAACCATGACCTTAAGCTCAACACCAAAAAATGTGTCATCTCCTTTGGGAAAAACCCAGTTCTCATGAATTTCCACATTGATGGTAGCCCACTGAACACAGAAGGCATTATAAGAGATCTGGGAACACAGCTTGACAGCAACCACTCTTTTGACCACTACATTGCCACTGTGGTCAGAAAGTCTTTCTATGTGGCACATCTCATTACTAAGGGTTTTGCATCCAGGAAGAAAGAGGTCATTGTCTCCCTCTACTCTTCCCTCATTAGGCCAATCATCGAGTACAATGCCCCATTTGGCATGTACCTCACTAGACACCAGCAACAACTGGAGAGGCCATAAAGTACCTCACATAGAGGATCCTAGGCCTTAAACACTTGTCCTATATGGACAGACTCAAAAACTATTCTCTGTTTCATATCGCCTACTTAGAGGCATCTCTGCTTGACTTACAAAGCCATGTCTGATCCAGCTCTGTTAGAAATGCTACATCTCACAAAATCCCAATCCCTCCACACCTCACACTCCAGAGACCTCAACCTCATTACCACAATCAACAGAACATGCTGGAGGGACAGGTTCACAACCCAGAGACTGCCCATGCTATGGAATAGACTTCCCACATATGTCAAACAGAGCACCTCACTGGCCCTCTTCAAGAGAAATCTTGATGAGTGGATGGGAAATAGAAAATTCACCCCGGGATCACTCCAGTGGCTCTACTCAACAGAGGCATTAGGAACTAAGGTTGGCTGACACGATGCCAGGGTAATACTATGGGCTAGGCTTGTAAAGGCTCCAGGGTCATTAGCCTAGTATACACCTATGAACTAATATAGTCCAGAGAGGTACATCTCAAATCCTACACACCAACATGGACTATGATGAAGTCATAACAGTGCCTGTTGTTGAGAGACTTGAGTGGATGTGTGATGTGGTGGATCTTGACACCTGACAGACAGCTGAGCATGATCTTTTCTGTATCCAACCTGATGAGAGGAACATCTGTGTATCTTACAACTGAGTTGAATATGACTAAGGTGTTTGTTTTTGTGGTATGCCTTAGGGACTTGACTGGTGAAACACTGGTGTGTGATATACTATGTGTACTATTTTCTGCAGATGATGTATTATGTGAAGTGTGCTTGTGTTTGTGTTTAGTAGGCCTCTGATGTTAAGGTAGGCTTCTTGTATGGACCTCTGCATATGTAGGCTTATGTGTTGTTGGTTTGGTAGGTGCAGGAGGTGAGGTGTGCATGCTGACAACCTGTTTTGTATCAGATGAACTGACTGGTGAGCAAGAGAGCCTAGATTCAAGGTTCTTGATATAGATTAATCTCTCACATAATGAATTTGTGTGGACTAGAAGAAGTGGGTTTCAGTGTACATGAGGCAATTATTACATTGTCAACCATGTACCTCAGGAGCTTCACTGAATGTATCACCTGTCAGTGAGGGACAATCACGAGAACTCACCAATGGAGCACCAACAGAGTACTAAGGGAAAATATGCAGGGAAAAGTGTGTGCATCTATAACCACCTATGGTGTGCACTGCTGCAAGGCAATGCACAATGCACAAATGTGGTGCTATGTAGCAAATGACCACAAACTAATCTAAACAAATTAACCAAGAAAAAAGGACAAAGCTGAGCCCTGTGCCAGCAACCTTTAATCAGATGAGTTCTAACTGCACACTCCTGCCACTAGGGGCATGGGAACCTTCCCAACAAAAGATGGCCTGGTTTAGTGCTCAAGTTATACAAACAGAACTAGCCTCAGCAGGTCTGACTCTAGTCTATGTTACAGCAAACATCAGCAGGTCTGACTCTATGTTACAGCAAACAAAGTACTACAATTTCATAAAAAAACAGTTCAAATAAGCAGTGATATGGTAAAAATGCAGTTCAAAAGTGCAATATACAGTGAACAATTCTACTTAAGTTTTGCAGAGATCAGCAGATGGCTTGGATTTGCTTATGTAGCAAATGAGAGCAAACTGATTTAAACAAATTAACCAATAAAAAGTTCAGCACTG
This sequence comes from Protopterus annectens, assembly GCF_019279795.1. Lineage (NCBI taxonomy): Eukaryota > Metazoa > Chordata > Ceratodontiformes > Protopteridae > Protopterus > Protopterus annectens. The sequence continues at coordinate 240,661,989 of NC_056732.1, read as the reverse complement.
AGCCCTATTCCAGCAATCTTTAATCAGACAAGTTCTAACTGCATACTCCTGCCACTAGAGTGCAGGGGAACCCTCTCCAGCAAAAGATGGCCTGGTTTAGTGCTCAAGGTATACAAACAGGGCTAGATTCAGCAGGTCTGAATCTAATCTATGCTACAGCAAACAAAGTGCAACAATTTCAGGGGAAAAAAAAGTTAAAATAAACAGTGATATGGTAAAAATGCAGTTCAAAAATGTAATATACAGTGAAAAATTCTACTTAGGTTTTGCAGAGATCAGCAGATAACTTGGATTTGCTTATGTAGCAAGTGAGAGAAAACTGATTTAAACAAATTAACCAAAAAAAAGCTCAAAGGTGAGCCCTGTTCCAGCAATCTTTAATCAGGTGAGTTCTAACTGCACACTCCTGCCACTATGGTGCAGGGGAACCCTCTCCCAAAAAAGATGTCCTGGTTTAGTGCTTAAGTTATACAAACAGAATGAGATTCAGTAGGTCTGAATCTAGTCTATACTAAAGCAAAGTGCAACAATTTCAGAAAAAAGCAAACTAATTTAAACAAATTATTAACCAATAAAAAAGCTTAAAACTGAGCCCTGTTCCAGCAACCTTCAATCAAATGAGTCCTAACTGCACACTCCTGCCACTAGGGTGCAGGGGATCTGTCTCCAACAAAAGATGCCCTGGTTTACTGCTAGAGTTATAGAAACAGAACTAGATTCAGCAGGTCTGAATCTAGTCTATGCTACAGCAATAATCTAAAAAAAAAAAAACAGTTCAAATAAGCAAGCACAATAAGCCTTCAACCAGCAATTCCCATCTCAGAAGGGCAGAAGCTACCCTCCCCTCCCACAAGAGTATAGACCACAAATATTCTTAATGTAAAATAACCTGCCTGAAGCCCAAGTGCTTAAACCAGAAGTAAGTCACTTTTAGAATAACTGACACAGTAAGCCTTGAACGAACAATTCCCAACTTAAAAGGATGTGAGCTACCTCTCCTGCCACAAGAGTGTAGACCACAAACCTTCTTAATGTAATTCAACTGGCCTGAAGCCCAAGTGTTTAAATCAAAACCAAGGGGCTTAGAATAACAGTTACAATTTAATCAGACTACTAACAAGCAATAATAAATACAGCAGAATAAATGCAATTGAACACTTTTAAGAACAAGCAGCAAAAGCAAAATAAAGTAATAAAGTAGGAAGAAACACACATACAGTAACAGCAGCTGAATAAAGTGCAATTATTTTATACAGTAAAAGCAGCTGAATAAAGTGCAATTATTTTAATGTTAAGTGGGAAGGGAGAAAACAGAAGATAATTCAAATATTGAGAAACTAAGGGGTGGGCCTTCCTAAATGATCTCTCTGTACTCAGTAGAATGAGCTGATGAGATGGGACTGAGAGGTGTGTCCAAAATCAGATTTATAGTAGAGGAGGGCAGCTCAAAAGCCACCAAGTTTAAGAACACAACAACAATTGGACAGGTGGGGAAGGAAAAATAAAATGCAGCCAGAGATCATCAATATTCAGGTAGACTACAGCAAGCAGGCTAAACACTTCAGCTAAATAGAGATATTTTCTAACTGAAAGAAGAATGCTGTTTCTCAGCTCCTCCCACTATCTGTCTGATGTTATTCTTTGCAAAGGAATTCTTTGCTAACTTTTCTCCTCTTAAAACTCCAACAGAGCAGAAAACATTAAACAAAACAAATGTAATACAAGAATAAGATACAAAATAGAAGTGACCAAACCTTAAATGAAAAGCTTCAATTCAAAATAAAATGCAGCCAGGGATCAGCAATATTCAGGTAGAGTACAGCAAGGAGACCAAACAAACATTTCAGCTAATAGAGATATTTCTAACTGAATGAAGAATGCTGTTTCTCAGCTCCTCCCACTAATTATCTGATGTTATTCACTCTTGAAAAGGAATCCTTTGCTAACTTTTCTCCTCTTAAAACTCTAACTGAACAGAAAACTTAAACAAAACAAATGTAATACAAGAATAAGATACAAAATAGAAGTGATCAAACCTTAAATAAAAAGCTTCAATTCAAAATAAAATGCAGCCAGAGATCAGCAATATTTTGGCAGAGTACAGCAAGCTCTGAATGTCCTGCTTGTACCTTTTCATGTCACTGTAGTGGTGACAACATTGTTCCTCAGTGCATGAGATGCCAGTTTGACTGGGACAGCCTTAGACAAGCTATTCAAAGCCTAAGCCTTATACTGAAACCCAGTATAATTCCCCTACAGCTTCCACCTGTAGCACTTCATGAGGAGTGCCACAAAAATCCTGGACTCCTCAACACTCCATCTTTGTGCTAAATGGAACACCACACCTACTTTCTCCACCCATGTCTGCAAAAGTCAAGCTAGAAGTGTCTGAATTAGCAACCATTTTGGATCTCATGTGTAACAGCTTATGCACAAAGATGCACAGCCTTGCCAGCTGCATTTGCACAACTGAAAGCACAGCAATGGCTTGGCAGACATAGTGACAGTATTTACATCAAAAAGCACGAAAGGTGTGAAATATGGCAGTGAGATTTGGCCATGCATGATGCTCAATCATTTGACACATATTCCAGTGTTAAATACTGGCATGCTTTATGGTGTTTGTTACAATCATTGTTGGTTGGAGGAAAAATGGTATGAGTTGTGATATATTGAGCTGTTGGGACTTAATTAGTAAGACCAAGTAGTACCACCTGGGAACTGAACCCATGACAAAAAGAAGGATAAAATGTTTATTAACTGTCAGTGCTACAGAAGAACTTACTTTGTAACATCTTAATTACAAATATAGTAATTTAAGAATGAATGGCGATATACTTCAGATATGCCTTACGTGTGTGACTTTAAGTAGTCATGGGACTGCATTTTTAAGTAAAAGGCAATATCTGTGGTTGTAATATGTTTCAGTCACATGGAGCTGCATGACCTGAGTAATGCGTATTGAGGTATGTTGTATACATACTTCAGAAAACATACTGTCCTAAACTCATACTTATAATATGTGAAGAGTCATAATAATTATAACAACACTATTGTGCACATCATACCTATGCAAGTGCATTCTAAATTAAATATCATCATTGTCACACCTAGGGCTTATATAGCAAGCATCAATGATGCATTTGCTGCAGTAAACATAGTTATGATACTAATTTGTATTTAGTTTACATTTCTAATCAAAATGTTGTGACAAATAGCATTCTGATCCCCTCTGTAAAAGTATCTATAAGCTGGATTCGGACTGTGCATCACCTGTCTTCTGTTTCTAAGATCACTGCACTTATAGGTTCATAGGTTCATAGGTTCATACTAGGCTATCTGCCCTAGGGCATTTATAAGCCTAGCCAGAGTGTGTGTGGCTTTCACCACCCCTTAGGATGAGAATACTATACCCATTAGTTTGCTGTGCCTCTGTCCAGCAGTGATACAGAGATGATTCCCAGGGTAAACCTACGATCTCCCATCCACTCGTCAAGATTTCTCTTGAACAGAGTCAGTGAGGGGCTCTGCCTCACATGGACTGGGATTCTGTTCCATAGTGTAGGGAGTCTCTGGGTGATGAATCTGTCCCTCCAGCACGTCCTATTTATATCCGTGTTGAGGTTTAAGTCTCTTGCTCTCGTGGCTCTGGTGGATTTGGATTTTTTGAGGTAGAGCATGTCCATTAATTCCGGGTTGGACATGGCCTTGTATGTCAGGCACAGATCACCTCTGAGCAGACGGTATGCGACTGAATAGAGCTGGAGTTTCTTCAGTCGGGCTATACATTTTTTGGCATTTAGCTTAAGGCCATGGCTCTGGCACCAGTTATCCATTTCTATGAGACCTCTCTGGAGGATGTCTGTGTCTGATGGAGTGTCAATTATGGTGCCCAGTTTGCAGTCATCTGCAAATTTTGTCAGCCACAATCCCCCTATGTTTGCCTGCACTTCAGAAAAATAAATGCCGAACAAGAGGGGGCCCAGGACTGAGCCCTGTGGGACACCGCTCGTGACTGGCTTAGAGTCTGACATGGCACCAGCAACTCTAACCCTGTTTGTTCTGTCCTTGAGCCAGTTTGCAACCCATCTTGTGACATATGGGTTTACATCTAAGCTGGTGAGCTTTTCTATGATGCCCGAGTGGGGTATTGTGTCGAACGCTTTTGCTAGGTCAAGGTAGGCTGTGTGAACTGCCTTACCCTCATCAATGGCCTTAGTGACTGTATGAAAAAGTCGACCAAGTTCAAGAGGCAGGATCTGCCCTTGACAAAGCCAAATTGGGTAGGATCCAGTGTCTGTAGGTCCCCAATGTCTTTATTTATGAGTTCCATTATGATCCTCTCCATAGCTTTGCAGACAAGGCTCATCAAGCTTATGGGGCGGTAATTTCCAGGGTCCGTAGAAGCACCGCCTTTGTGGAGTGGGACCACAGTTGCCGTCGCCATTCTTTGGGTATGTATCCTGTAGTAAGGCTAAGATTAAACAGCAGCCTTATGTGTGGGTTTAGTTCCTCATTGAGTTCGTGTAGCACACAGCCGGGGACACCGTCCGGTCCCATTGATGCTGTGTTTTTTGCTTTAGAGAGAGCAGCTCTCACCTGGGCATCTGAGATGTTTGGGAGGCTAGACTCTGGTGGGATAGATATTTCTCCTTTGGGGGAGGGAGGGAGAAATTTGCACTGAACCTGTCTGCCAGTATGTTGGCAATGTCTGTGGGTTCAGTGATTTTTTTATCATTTTGGACTAATTCTGAGCATATCTGGGAGTTTCCACCCAGGTTTATAACATAGCTAAAGAAGGCTTTATGATTGTCTTTTGTGTCATTAGCGATTTTTCTCTCAAAGTTGGCCTTGGATGATTTTATGAGTGATCGTAGTTTTTTGCTAGTATTGATCAGAAATGCCTTCCCTTTTAGGGATTTTGCTCTGTCATGTAGTAGCTTTCTCCTCTTATTGTAGAGTTTGTTTATGGCTGGGGTCCACCAGACTGGGCGCCTGCCTTTGGTGGAAAGGGTCTTGATTTTATTAGGGATTGCTTGATCCATACATTCCTGGAGGTGCTCGTAGAAGGCATTTGTAAGGGTTTCAGCAGCGTGGGTTGTGGTTTCCACTGGCTCGGGGGCCTTGAAGGATACCACTCCAGTCTTAAGAAGTGTGAAGTTCGCTTTTGAGAAGTTCTTCACTGTGGTCTTTTGCTGGGGGGGGGGGCGGGATGTGGATCTCCAGTGAGATTAATTTATGGTCTGATCTCACCAATGAGGGATATACTTCCGGTGTGGAGCATTTTGTCCCCATGTTTGTGATGATCAGGTCTAGTATATTTTCTCCTCTTGTGGGAATGGTGACTAGTTGTTCCATAGCATTTGAGTTTATGAACTCAAGGAACCTTTGGGCTAGGGTGTTGGGGCTTGAGTAATGTTCCCAGTCTATGTTTGGGTAGTTGAAGTCACCCAATATGATGGTGTTTGGAGAGACATTCATACTCTCCAGTGTCTTCAGGAAGGCTGTGTGGGTTTCCTGAGTTTGAGAAGGTGGTCTATAGCATGTTGCAAACTGTAGGGCAGTTTTACCTGTGGTTAATTGCACCTGGATGGTCTCCGATGCTTCGTGCGTTGCCACTAACCTGGAGGTGTGGGTATCCTTTATGAATATGGATACTCCCCCTCCTTTTGTGGTTCGGTCCGGATTTTGGGGCCGGAACGCATGATATGAGGTATAACCTGATAGTGCCGGGGTGCTCTCAGGAGCCTTGAACCAGGTTTCAGTCACAGCACAGACATCGATGTTCTCCATACTGAGGAGGGCTTCGAGGGCGTGCATCTTGAGGTTTAGACTTCTGACATTGAGCAGTATTACCCTTAGTTTTTCTCCATTTTTGTTTTCTAGGGAGGTAGGTTTATCATTTGAGCCTTGCCTAAAAAAGGCACTATGGGGTGGCAAGAGCCTTTGCCAATATCCGGAAGCCCAGGGGTGACACATGCAAGCCGTCCCTTGCGAAGCAGCGTGGCTTGTCAAGCATGTCATCCCAGGCAGACAGACATTGGATCCCCTTAGAATGACACCAGTAATTAAGCCAATTATTAAAGCTGATCATTTTGTCTCTGTATTGTGGCATCATTCTTGGTGAGGGTAGGATACTGCTCAGGGTCAGGGTCATACCGGCCTGGGCTACATAATCTGAGAGCTCCTCTGTCTCTTTTCATGTAGTCCAGGGAGGTACGTCTCAGGTCGTTCACACCGGCATGGACAATGACTGAGTCATACTTGTACTTGCTGTGGAGTGACCTGAGTGCTTGTGTTATGTGGCGGATTCTAGCGCCTGACAGGCAGCTTACTGTGATCTCTTTCTTGTTCAGTCTGGTGAGTGGGACGTCAGTGTGTCTGACTATGGAGTCACCTATAACAAGTGTGTCTGGCATTGTGTTTGGCCTTAAGGGCTGTGACTGTTTAGCACACTGACTTTGAGAACTATGTGTTGCATGTCTTATGTCTTGAGGTGGCAGTTGCTTGGGTGTCTGCTTTGGAGGCCTCTGTAGTTTTGGTAGATTTTTGATCAGTGCCTCCGAGTATGTCTTTGTGTGTTTATGTGTTTGTTTTGCAGTTGTGATAGTTCTATGTGAAACTGGGTTTGTGGTGTGCGTGGTTTCCTTCTCCTCCTGTCTGGTCTTGCCAGTCCTGAGTTGAGAGAGCTCAGCCTCCAGTTTGGCTATATAGTTGCATCTCTCACATGTATTTGTGTTTTGTGGGAGAAGGAGTGGGTTGTCTGTGTACATGAGGCAATTGTAACATTGCCTCAAGATGCCCAGATTCACCAGCTAAACAGGAGAGGATGCTAGCAACTGACCTTTCGACATGCTAGAAAAAGTGAAAAAGTTTGCTGTGTAACTGAGTCAGAAGGGACCTATAGGGAAATGGGTACTCAAGGGGATTCTAGGCTAATGTAGTACTTTACTTATATAAAAATGCTTTAGGAGCAAGTGCTGAGCTTTTGAGATAGAGAATAGACTGTTTAGATTGCAAGTAGAGAAGTTCTAAGGGAAAAATTGAAGAGCAGACTTTACGGAGCCAGAAATAGTTTAACCTTGTTTAACCGGCGCTGCCCGATGGTGCTCTATGGGCAACTCCGCGCTAAATCACGCAAAAGCGCGCTAAAGCGGGCCTTATAGCAGGGGGCTGAAAAGAGCCTGGAATTGACCCAAAACGGCCAATAGACTACAAGTTTCTGGCTGGAACCACTGCTCTAGGGACAAATAGGCTGCTCAGTGCTCCCCACTCCCACTGGTGAACAAAGAAGCTTCCCTTTATCCAAATAAGGATATGGAATAGCACAGGAACCAAGCCAAAGCCCAGAGATCAGCAAACTCTGAAGACTGGACTATTCTAGTTCAGTAAGGCGGGAAAACAAGATTTTTTTATTTATTTATTTTTTTTTTTTTTGCAGAAAACAGGAAAAACAGACAGACAGCTATAAATGCTTTTAAACGGCTAGCACACTTGAGTGTGTTAGCCTACAGGTAAAATTAAGCAACAAATAACTTTTTTAAAAGTGCAAAACAGTTAATCAACACAAAAACAGTTTAAATAGAATGCAGAGCTGTATAAACAGGCGAAAAAGCAGTCGCTAAGCAGTAAATAATCAAAAAGCCAGAAAAAATACTTAAATCTGGAAAAAGTCACTCTTTTGCTCTCTGCTGCTTGTAGAACTCTGCAGGACACCACGAGGAGCTGTGCTGAGTTGAATACAAGCGAAAAAGCGCGCTAAAGTGGGATTTATTACAGGGGGCTGAAAAGAGCTAGGAATTGACCCAAAATGGCCAATAGACTACAAGTTTCTGGCTGGAACCACTCCTCTAGGGACAAATAGGCCACTCAGTGCTCCCCACTCCCACTGGTGAACAAAGACGCTTCCTTTTATCCAAATAAGGATATGGAATAGCACAGGAACCAAGACAAAGCCCAGAGATCAGCAAACTCTGAAGACTGGACTATTCTAGTTCAGTAAGGTGGGAAAACAAGATTTTTTTTTTTTTTTTTGCAGAAAACAGAGGAAAAACAGACAGTAAATGCTATAAATGCTTTTAAGCGGCTAGCACACTTGAGTGTGTTAGCCTACAGGTAAAATTAATCAACAACTAACTTTTTAAAAGTGCAAAACAGTTAATCAACACAAAAACAGTTTAAATAGAATGCAGAGCTGTATAAACAGGCTAAAATGTAGTCGCTAAGCAGTAAATAATCAAAAAGCCAGAGAAAAAATAATTAAATCAGTTATAGCAAATACAGTTATAACAAATGCTCTGAAATATACTGTATATTTCCAAAATGTTTGAGAAGGACAGTCAGAACACAAGAAGGTTCAGGCGAAAGAGAAAAAAAAAAGTTTTGTTTTACTTTTTGAAAGGGAAAAAGGAGGAACAGAAGGCCTTATCAAATGTTCTCTCTGTATTAAGCAGAATGAGCTAATGACACTAGACTGGGAGGTGTGTCACAGTAGGGGCGGGCAACTGCAAAGCCACCAAGTATAAGAGCAAGACACCAACAAGGAGGGAGGGTGGGACAAAATAGCCTACAAGACAGCAAGCACTACAGAGACAAATGAAAGTTTTTAAACAGATAAGGATTTGTGAAGATACTGAATAGACAAAGTGCTTTATATATATTAAATTGTAAAAACAGTAATCTGTAAAAATAATCAAAAAAAATCAAGTACCTTGTTCCACTGAGAAAGCTGGCTGATGGGTATATTTTACTTATTCAGTACTATCCAGAGTGTTGACACCCACTTATAAGTGCCAAGCTGGTCTGTGTTACAGAAGGCACCTTTTTTCCTTCATCCTTGAATTGTGTTTGCATACTGCTGAGCAATGTGCAAATGCAAAAGACAGCATTAGAAACACATTGAAAACAATTGAAAGGAAAATTAAAACAATCAAAGTGTATACTTGCCAACGACCATGGACCATAGCAAGAAGTGCATTACACTGATGCATTCATCCTTCCCACATCTCCTTGCCAGATCAGAACTGGAATTTCTATCATGTATTATCAGGACTTTAGGTAATACCAAATAATGGAAAGGGGACAGACAACAACTTGCATGTTATTAGCAATACTGAAAATAGTTGAATGTCAACAACAACACATAGGTTCATAGGTAGGTACTAGGCTCTCTGCCTGAAGGCATTTATAAGCCTAGCCAGAGTGTGTTGGCTTTCACCACCCCCTTAGATTAGTTCCCTGTGCCTCTGTCCGGCAGAGTCACTTAAGTGATCCCCGGGGTAAACTTTCTGTTTCCTATCCACTCATCAAGGTTTCTCTTGAAGAGTGTTAGCGAGGAGCTCTGCCTAATGTAGATTGGAATCTTGTTCCAAAACATGGGAAGTCTCTGGGACAGGAATCTATTCCTCCAGCATGTCCTATTTATTGTTGTGGTGAGGTTTAGATCCATAGAGCATGTAGTTCAAGGGGATATGGTTTCTTTAAGTGGAGCATGTCTATCAATTCTGGGTAGGACATGGCTTTGTATGTCAGGCAGAGATCACCTCTGAGTAGGCGATATGCAACCAAGTACAGCTGGAGTTTCTTCAGTCAAGCTGCATAGGGCATCTGTTTGAGGCCAGTGATCCTCTTGGTGAGGTGCTTCTGTGGTCTTTCCAGCTGTTGCAGGTGTCTTGTAATGTGCATGCCAAATGGGGTATTGTACTCTATGATGGGTCTGATGAGTGATGAGTAGAGGGTCACAATGACTTCTTTTGATCTGGATGTGAATCCTTTTGTGATTAGGTGGGCCACATAGAAGGATTTTCTAACCACTTTCACAATGTGATTATCAAAGGAGGGATTACTATCTACTTGGGTCCCCAGATCCCTTATTACGTCTTCCGTATTTAGGGGACTGTCACCTATGTGGTAGTTTGTGGGTACTTTGATTTTCCAAAAAGGATGACTATGCACTTTTTGGCATTTAGCTTGAGGCCATGATTTTGACACCAGGTATCTGTCTCAATAAACCCTTTTGGAGGATGTCTGTGTTAGCTGGAGAATCAATTATAGCCCCTAGTTTGCAGTCATCTGCGAACTTGGTCAGCTATAGTCCTCTTGTGCTTGCCTGTACCTCTGAGAAGTATATGCTGAACAGGAGGGGTCCTAGTACTGAGCCCTGGGGAATGCCACTTGTAACCGGGTTAGAGTCAGACCTAGCTCCAGCAACTCTCACCATGTGGGTTCTGTCCATGAGCCAGTTGGCAACCCATCTTGTGACATAAGGGTTTATGTTCAGGCTGGTGAGCTTGTCCATAATACCAGAATGGGGAATGGTGTCGAAGGCCTTTGTGAGGTCTAGGTAGGCTGTGTGTACCACCTATCCCCCATCTGTAGCCTTGGTAACTGTCTCAAAGAAGTCCTCCAGGTTTAGGAGGCATGATCTGCCCTTAACAAAGCTGAACTGGGTAGGGTCCAGTGTTTGGAGGCTCCCAATGTATCTGTTAATGAGTTCCATGATGCTGTGCTCCATAGCCTTGAAGATCAAGCTAGTCAGGCTTTTACGGTGATAGTTCCCAGGGTCTGTTGTGCCTCCACCTATGTAGAGTGGAATAACTATTGCTGTGCACCATTCTATGGGTACGTAGCCTGTGGAGAGGATGAGTTTGAACAGTGTGTTTATGTGAGGGGTTAGTTTGTCTTTGAGCTCATGTAGGATGCAGCTTGGGACACCGTCCAGTCCCATTGATGCTGTGTTTTTGGCTTTGGAGAGGGCTGTTTTAACCTGAGTGTCTGTGATTTCAGGAGCTCTACATTCTTCTGGTATGGTTATGGGCCCTTTTGGGGATGAGAGGGGGGTGAAGTTTGCACTGAACCTGTCTGCCAGGATGTTGGCAATATTGGTCGGTTCAGTATATTTTTTGCCATTCTGCACTTACTCCAAGCAGATCTAAGCATTGCCACTTAGATTCCTGACATAGCTAAAGAATGCCTTGTGGTTATCTTTGGAGTCCTTTGCAATTTTTCTTTCGAAGCTCGCCTTGGATGATTTTATGAGGGATTGTAGTTTCTTGCTGATACTGATCAGGGATGTCTTCCCTTCCTGGGATTTTACTCTTTTCTGTACTAGTTTCCTCCTACTATTGTATAGCTTGTTTATGGCAGGGGTCCACTAGACTGGTTTCCTTTTCTTGGAGGAGTGAGTCTTGGTTTTGCTTGGGATAGCACAATCCTTGCATTCTTGTAGGTGCCCATAGAATGCATTAGTAAAGAATTTTGCAGCTTGGACAGCATTGTCCTTTAGCATGGGTCTTTGAAACTTTCCACCTCGGTCTTAAGTAATGTGAAGTTTGCTTTTGAAAAGTTTTTCACAGTGGTTTCCTTGTCCGGGGGTTGAGGCAGAATGTGGATATCCAAAGTGATTTGTTTATGGTCAGATCTAACCAGTGAGGAGTTTACATCCGGAGTGGAACACTGGTCGCCCATGTTGGTGATGACCATGTCCAATATGTTGTTACCTTTGGTGTGAGTGTTGACCAGTTGATCCAGGACACTTGAGTTTATAAATTCTAGACAATGTTGGGCAAGGGAGTTAGTACTTGAGTAGTTCTCCCAGTCGATGTTTGTGTAATTGAAATCACCCAATATTAGGATGTTTGGTAGGACCTTTATGTTTCCCAGTGTTTCCAGAAATGCAGAATGGGGGTCCTGGGAGATGGTAGGTGATCTGTAGCAAGCTACTATTTGAATTACAATTTTTCCCATTGTTAATTGCACGTGGATGATCTCTGAAACATCATGCTGTGCCACTAACCTGGAGGTGTGGATATCCTTAATAAATATGTATACGACCCCACCTTTTGCATTTCGGTCAGGTTCTGTGGCCGAAATGTATGGTATGAGCTGTAGACTGGTAGTGCTGGGGTGCTCTCTGGAGCCTTAAACCAGGTTTGTGTTACTGCACATATATCGATTTTCTCCATACTGAGGAGTGCCTCCAGTGCGTGCATTTTGAGGTTTAGACTTCTGGCATTGAGTAACATTACCCTCAGTTTTTTGTTACTATTTATGGTGGTGGGTTTGTCTTTTGAGCCTTGCCTAAAAAAGGCTCTATGGGGTGGCAAGTGTCTTGGCCAGTATTCGAAAGCCTAAGGGTGACAGGTGCAAGCCATCTCTAGTAAAGCAGCATGGCTTGTTGAGCATGTCATCCCAGGTGGACAGACATTGGATCCCCTTTGAATGACACCAGAAACTTAGCCAGTTATTGAAATTGATAATCTTTTCTTTATACCGTGGTATCATTCTTGGTGAGGGCAGGATGCTACTCAGGGTCAGGGTCATACTGGCTTGGGCTATGTGATCAGAGAGCTCTTCCATTTCTCTTTTCATGTAGTCCAGGGAGGTACGGCTCAGGTCATTCACACCAACATGGACAATGACAGAGTAATATTTGTATTTGTTCTGGAGTGACCTGAGTGCTTGTGTTATGTGGTGGATCCTGGCATCTGACAGGCAGCTAACAGTAACCTTCTCCTTATTCAGCCTAGTGAGTGGGACGTCAGTGTGCCTGACTATAGAGTCACCTATTACTAGTATGTTAGGTATGTTATTTTGCCTTAAGGGCTGTGATTGCATGGCATACTGGTTTTGTGAAGTATGTGTTTCATGGTTTGTGTTTGCAGGTGGAGGTTGCTTGGATGTCTGCTTTGGAGGTCTCTGTTGCTTTTGTAGATTTTTATTTGGAGCCTCTGAGTATGTTTTTGTGTATTTATGTGTGTTTTTTGCCAGTGCTGGTGTAATGGGTCTATGTGAGACTGGTGGTGTGATGCAAGTATTTCCCTTCTCCTCTTGACTGTCTGATCCAGTCTTGGGTTGAGAGAGCTTAGCCTCCAGTTTGGCTGTATAATTGCATCTCTTGTATGTATTAGTGTTTGGTGGTAGGAGGAGAGGGTTGTCTGTGTACATGAGGCAGTTATAACATTGCCTCAAAATGCCCAGATTCACCAGCTGGACAGGAGAGTACACCTCAAACTGCCCTTTGGACATGCCTGGATAGGTACAGTGAACTGTTTTACTGAATGGCTGGCAAGGTTAAATAGAGAGCCTTGTCCTTCTGTACAGTATAGGGGGGTCTAGTGCTAGGGTTTATAAGTGCTTGCTATGAGTTTTGAGCAAGTGCCTGGCTGAGAAATCAATGGCTTGAGTGCGTGCTTAAGTTAAAAGTTTGTCTAGTTCCAAGGGAAAAGCTGAAGAGGAGACTTTGTGGAGCCGGGAATAGTTATACCCTAGCTAACTGGCACTGCCTGGTGCGCAAAACTGGGAATATGTGTTTTTTTTATAGCAGGGAAATGAAAGAGATAGAAATTAGCCCAAAATGGCCAATAAATTACTAACTTCTGGGCTGAAACTGCTCCTCCAGGGACAAATATGCTGCCCAAAGCTCCCCTCTCTCACAGGTGAACAGAGAAACTTCCTTCTATCCAAGTAAGTTATGGGCAAACACAGAGATTTGTAACACAGCCCTGGATTCAGCACTAACCTGAAAACTAGACTATACTAACTTAGAAAGGTGGGGAACAAGTATATTTTTTTCAGAAAATAAAGCAGATACAATAAAAAACAAACACTTTAAATGCACAGAAAAGGACACTTATTGTCATATACCTCATCAGAGTTGTAGTCAATGTCCCTAGTAATAAAGTAGAAAGAAAAACAAATACAGTAAAAACAGATGAATAAAGTGCAATTTTATATATATATAAACTGATTTAAACAAGTTACCCAATTAACAAGAAAAAAGCTCAAAACTGAGCCCTGTTCCAGCAGTCTTCAATCAGACAAGTTCTAACTGCACACTCCTGCCACCAGGGTGCAGGGAAACCTTCTCCAAAAAAGATGGCCTGGATCAGTGCTCACGTTATACAAACAAAGCTAGATTCAGCAGGCCTGAATCTGGTCTATGCTACAGCAACAAGGCACACCAATTTCAGAAAGAAATAGTTCAAATAAGCAGGCACAATAAGCCTGTGACAAGAAATTCCCAGCTCAGAAGGGCAGAATCCAGCCTCTCCTCCAACAAGAGTGCAGACCACAAACCTTCTTAATGTAGAATAACTGGCCTGAAGACCAAGTGCTTAAACCAGAACTAATACACTTTTAGAATAGCAGACACTGAACGTATAATAAAATGTGTGCTAATATTTATTCAACCCCCACCTGTAAAATTATTTGTAAACTGGATTCAAACCTTGCATCTGTCTTCTTTCTCTAAATTCACCATACTTACACTTTGTGCCACAGAGATAGCTAGCTAGAAAATGTGTTTTATTCATTCAGTACTATCCAGAGTACTGATAACTATGCACCTGTGTAAGGCTAGTTTGTGCTTCTGAGTAGTGAAGCCTGTTTGCATGCTGTCAAGTAACACACAAAGCAAAAAGGAAAAAATAAATACCTTGTATTGCAAACTAACACAATTAAAGCCTATATTTAACAAGGAACACAGCACATACAGCATTAGCATGACACATTCATCCTTTTCACATCTGCTTGCTGCATCATTAGTAGCATGTAGGTTATACATTATCAGGATTTCATCTAATAGCTATTGTTCCAAAAGGGGATACATGGAGAATGACAAGGTAATTCTTGGCATAGTATATACAATTACTCATGACATAAAAGTTTGCAATAATATGTATTATTGCCATAATGAATAATTGTGAGATATAGATAAGTTCTCCAGCATGTATGACACATATGTCCACATTACTCATGTTACTGCTTTTGTGTTATCACATTTTACAAAATGTCATATGTTGCAGCATCCATAGCACATATTGTTATTAATAATGAGAAGAGGTAAGTTTACAACACATTTGTGACATCAATTCTCATGGACTACATATGTGACTTTTAGCATTTATCACAAATTTTAGTCTGTTCCTTTCATATAAAACATTGGGTGTCAACATTTATTTCTGAATACAGGCATAAAAAATATCAGTAAATTGGATTTGAATGCTCCATTATGTGGCCTTTTTCTCTAAGCTCACTTCACTTAAACTTTGTACCACAGTTAATGCTAGCTGACAGATAGAAATTGTTCACTCAGTACTGTCCAGAGTGTTGAAAGCTCACCAACACCAGTCTCAATTGTGCTACTGATGCATTCCAAATGTTGTCATCTTTTTACTTTAGGAAGTGAACTTGCATTCACTGCTAGGGACTGCTGCCAGATAAGAGTACAAAATGCCAAATATCACACAAAGGATAAAGAGAAAAAAATAAAGGGAATTATCAAAACCTACTTAACATTATTATCCCTATTTTCCACAGAAACAAACATTTACTAGGAAGAAGAAAAAAAAATAGATTACATATATTCAGGATGTGACATTGTATCAATTCACATTGAGGGTACAACAGAATCAAGTCCTTAAAGTTGTCCTTTGTAATGTGCCAGTAGATGGATGAATGAATCGGATATTAGCAACAGTTAAGCTAACTTCGCACACAATATGAAATATATATTTGCAACACTGTAGCTGTTTTCTTGTCTTTATTTTGTGAGCATAATTCTCTTGTCTATGGTTTTCTAACAACAAAACAATCTAATTTGCATTACTTTTGATATATTTTTTCAATGAGCAATGGGCTTCATCAGAAATGCAGGCAAATTTTACTCAGAGACACAAAGTGTGGCCATAAATAATTTGTATAACAAATGTTGGCCTCCTAAGTCAGTAAATGTAATCCCAGGCTTTCTTGTAAATCTCTTCTCAATGATACATCCTCAGTAAGTGTAGATCAAAGAGGACAGATTGTAAAACATTGCTTTTTCTTGCAGTCAGACTAATAATTCACACTTGCACTCCCTCCTCATTGCTCATCCTTGCAGTGCTAGGGTGTGTGCAAGAAATCATGTAGGACCTTACACCATGTTTACCTTCCCTGCACTTAGTATAGATTGTGGAGATAGTGAATGCTAATGAGTTCACACCTAATTTGCATATTCACAGTGCTCAGAGGGGTGAATCAGCATTACGTAAAGGTAATCATGTTGGTAAGGAAATTGTATCATAGTAGGGGAGACTGTTTTGATACAAAGAGAGCGCCAAACTGCTATTTGCTTTCAAAATGTGTTTCTAGATTATCAACTGACTTGCTGCAAAGGTATGTTGCTATTTTTACAATAGGCTTTATTTTAACCTTAATGATATTTTGCATTTCACAATATACCATTGGTTTACTATCTGCATTTTTTACCCCTCGCTGTTGGCATAGCCAAGTTTATCAGTTATTTCTTTCCATTATAAATGTTTGTAAAGAATGTTATCTGGAATTATGGAAACTATTCAATGGGAATCTGAACAGTTATTGCAGAAGAGTGTTGCATCACTTATTAGCAGTTTAGCTCACAAAATGTGTGAAGCCTGTGATATATACCTGTCTGCCCTCCACGCAACAGGATATCAAATGAAATGTTATTCATTTTTCTTGGAAAGTGTAATTTTTTTGTTAATGCAGCTGTGTACTGCAGAGTTATACAAATCTTGACTTCCTTGCATACTTTCACCATTGTTTTTAATTTCCTTTAATTTTTGGGGGGAGGGTAGTTCTGTATTTACTTGTTTGTACTCATAGGGAGCCTTACTTTCTCAATTATTTTGTGCATGATGGATGCATATATTCATGCAGATTTGTTTTGCTAACAATCAGTTGTGACTTAATTTTCTTCTTGTTTGCATTTTTATGTTGCATCTCATACAAAGTTATGATGCCCAAGACATCCACACTCCATAAATCACCATACAGTGATGTGGAGAATGACGTTATCATCCGGGCACTACATTGATATGGGTCCTTCCTGTTAGACAAATGTAGAGGTCACAAGTCTTCCCATGACCATATCTGGGAGCAGGTTGTCAACATTGTAAATGTTGTAATAGGAAACAACTGTACCTATCAGAAAATCAGAAATAGGACCAGGGACATGATAATGCAATGCAAAATCTAGGGTGGCTGCAATTGCCCTGGAATGTATGGCTATCAGGGGTGGTTCTGCTGCAAAACCACCCCTGACTGAAACAGAGGAGCAGCTGTCTGCAATCAGAGATACAAACAGTTCAGCAGGAGGTTCACACAAAGTCACTGATTTTGGGGTTGATGTGGTGGACAACCCAAGTGTGTCTATTTGTCTATTGCAGAACTTCCAGGTATGAGAGAGAGAGAGAGAGAGAGAGTGAGAGTGAGAGAGAGAGAGAGAGAGACAGAGAGAAGGATGGGGGTAATTAAACTGGCCAGTAGACTTCTGAATGTGATGTTTCTTATTCTGCAGATATAAAGGGGATTGTTTTTGTTTCTTGTGTCATTTGCATTGTGCTGCTTATCAACCATGTTCATCACCCTTTCTTATATGTAGGCACATCAGTTTCTGAGTTTGCATGACCACTTGCACATGGTAAGCATGCATTTTATTGTTATTTGTTTATACATGAAAGTAATTTTTGCATTGCATTAACATCTATTATTGCTAAAAATACATCTTACATAAGTTTGATTAGTTTTGTATTTTATTTCCTTCTTTGCTGTGTTGATTATTTGTTATCGTAGGTGATCCTCTGCACTGTGGATCTCCTACTGCCTCATGTCAGAGTATCAGTAGCCTCTGCTGATGATGGTAGCAATGAAGAGGCACAGTCTTGGAGGTGCAGACGGTCAGTTTGACACTGAGGCTGTGCCTCCAAAATCCCCTGCCTATTTTTCAGATACAGTCAGTATACTTACACATAACCATGACATGAAATAGGACAGACTGAGGAGACACAGTTGACCAGGGAAGTGTGGTTACTCCAGCTGCAGAGCTGGTTGATTCTCCCCATAGCCAACATGAGGGTGAAGTGCCACACAGGGGGATTGTTAGAGGTGCTCGGAGGAGGTCTTCTGCTCACCCTTGTCCTGATGTCGGTGTCTCAGTGGGTGCCACATGAAGTATGTGTAGGCACAGGCACATTCCACCAGAGCCTCAGAAGAGAGAATGTGAGTACTAAACACTGTGCAATCTGACATGTGGGACTGCCTGAACCATATGTGTGACTCCTAGGACAGGATGAATGACACATTGGATTGGGCAGTGTCTGTAATGGAATATCTGCTGAGCAAGGGTCTGTATCCATGTGGCCTGAGAGCTGCTACATCATCCAGTTCTAGCTGACGTAGCTATACAAGTTCCTGCTCCCACAGTAACACTACTTCTGCTGTTCTGACAATGATTGCAGTGTCTACACCTAGCCATGATAGGCCATATGGTCATGGTCTTGGATGTAGTCATGATAAGAACTTGTCCAGCAGACATAAGTCACATTCAGGTAGCACTCCAACTTCTAGCCTGGCCATATGCCCAGTAATGCAACTACTGAGACAGGTAGTTCTCATGGTCAAAATCGATGATGCTAAACTGACTATTCTACCATCCACGGCTCACATATGTCCAAGATGCCAGGATGTAGTGGTAGCACAGAGCTTGATTGTTTCATGCAGACACACACAAATTGAAAAAAACTTACCCATACCACCTCATACACACACACACACACACACACACACACACACACACACACACACACACACACACACACACACACACACACACTATCTAAACACCACTATGGACTGATATACATATCTTGGCCCTGACAATATTATACTTAATGAATATATTTTTTGTTACTTGCACACACTCTCTTCTTTGGTATGAGTCTTGTCCTCCTGTATCCCCCCACCCCTACCCCCATCATGTGCAAGTAATGATGACTATGCCTTGCCCTTTGTACATTTCTTTGTGACTTAGGATTGCATGTATGTCTGATGCACAGAGTGGATAGCTAATGCTTGCTTACTCAGAAACCTGCTTTAATGTAAATGTATTCACAGAATAAATGCTTTTAGTTATCATTCCTACCCAGTTGTGAATGATTGGTTATGTAATTCTTGACCCTCGTATTTCTATTAGTATTGTTAGTTGTTGTTGTAATACTGTCAAAATATATATTTAATTATTTGTTTGTTGCTATACTTGTGCAAATGATGCTACCATTGGCCTGCTCATTGGTTTATATACAGTAGTTAAGTGAAATGTTTGACACACAGTAGTGTGCAACATCCACAGCTGTATATTGCAAACAGTCATAAGCCATTACTGACATTACTGTACACTGGAAACATGTTCAGCTTAGGGAGACAGGATAGAGCTTTGCTAAGATGTGTTATAGCAGCTGGAAGCAATAAAACCAATTCAATATTTCCACCCTTCCAGGGTAGCAATTAATTCACTGCTAAAGACAATACAGAAGGCTTACTAATACAGACTTTTTGTCTATGGCTGCACTGAGACCTGTGACATATAATGTTTATGGCTTACACCGAGTAATTTAATTTCAAAATATTTTTTAATGATTTGCATACGAGAGTAATCAGTTATATACCTCTTTTTTCATACAGGTTCCACACTTATCTTGTGAAAATTGCAGCTATCAGATGTATCCTTGGAAGTTGTCTCTGTCTGATGCTAACAGAATACAACCATTACATGGTTAAGAAAGGTTGTGGACTTTTGCAGGCGTCAGTTTTAATGTTTGTATGTGCTTAGTATCTTATGTTTTCACTTAGCAGGTAGAAAGTGTGTGTGCTATCTTTTGCCTCTTTGCCAGAGCAATGGCATATTGTGTATGCCTATGTTAGCCAGCACCATCTGCAGCTGGTAGTTATCCCTCAGACTCCTTATCTGTATCTGCTGGAGTTGCTGGTCCTGCCCTTTGTTGTCCTTATTGAAGCTGTTTCTTGGGATATATATTGTGCAACATAGCACATACTTGGAGTATTTGGGCAGAGATGGCTGGGTTGTATTGAAGGGCACCTCCTGATGTGTCTAGACACTGGAACCTTGATTTGAGTAGAACAAATTCAGATTCTATGATATTCTTAATTTGAGCATGGGCATCATTGTATCCTTCTTGGTGGGGCTGTGTGAGTTTCTCATGGGTGCCATGAGCCAAGATTCCAATTCATAACCTGCATTCCCCCCATTAGAAACCTTTGTGGAAAGTCACCCCTAGCAAGCCTTTTGTACAGCTCACAGTTATGCCATATATAGGAGTTTTAAAAACTGCCTGGGTTACCAGAACACACATTGTAGATGATTGTGTGGGCATTATAGACAACCTGTCAGTTTATGGAGTGTTATCCTTCCCTGTTAATGTACCTCCTTCCCTCTTTCCCTAGCAGGGCTTTCATTTCAACGTGTATGCATTGTATGACTCCCAAAATTTCAGTAAAGTCTACTATTGCATAAAAATCTTGCATGGTTCTTGCTCTCTCCTCTGGGGTATTTGGAAAACTGATGTATGCATGTTGTTGCATTCCATTTAGAAATTGATGTAATATTCTAGAAGCTGAGGCCAGTCTTGTGACACCCCTAATATATCACCTGTGGGGTCTCTGGAAAGTACCTGTAGTTGCTATACATAATGCTGCACACACCTTTGTTTCCACTGGCCTAGGCCCTCATGTAAGGGCAGTAGGTATTGCATACGTCCTCTAATATTTCCTTGTCTACCCCATATTGTTCTACTATTTCTGTGTCATGCAGTCATAGGTTCATAGGGAGGTACTAGGCTGTTGGCCCTAGGGCCTATTTAAGCCTAGCCAAGAAGGTACCCTGGATTTCGCCACACAAGAAAATTATTTTCCTGTGCCACTGTTGAGCAGAGCCACAGAAGAGATCCCCAGGGTGAATTTCCTATTTCCCATCCAATGTCCATGATAAGTCAAACAGGGATTAAACACCCTTCTTCTCTATGATCTCCCTCCTCTGGGCCAATAATCAAGGAGCCTGAATCCTCACCACTGACACTAGAGAGGGACATTCACATGGAACAAAGATAGATACACACAGTATTTCCAGATGTGGCTCTGCATCAAGCACAATTTCCCTTAAGAGCACACAGAGAATACACAGGGTCTGGGCCCCCCCCTCTCTCTCCAGGGCCCCAATAAGACTCCCCACTACCACAACTGTAGAGGTGAGTCCTTAGCTAACTGTCCAAACCAAGTCCTCCAACACCCTGTCTGTGAAACCAGTGTTCTGTGACCCTGCTCCAAGCAGCTGATAGACACACTCTTTGAAATTTAATTTGCACACACACATGCGCACACATACACACACACACACACACACACACACACACACACACACACACACACACACACACCTGGGAAAGGCTGTCACAGATATACTCACTGTGATACCCTTTGCCCAGACTATAAGGTAGTTACTGCCACCAGACACTCCAGCTACTCTAAGACTCTTACAAGGGTACCCAATTATACAGAGTGAAATTAATATTAATACAAATGGTAGTGTTTGATCAATGTGGCAAGGCTCTCAGGAGTGGCTACAGTGTCATCAAATAAATATAAGCACACTCAGAGGTTGAAATATTCTCTAAAGGACCAGCCACAATGAGAAGTTTTAATATATTTAATAATAAATAATAAAAGAACATGAAAATACTACATATCTATTTACAATAAACACCAGAGTTTCAATCACAGGAAATATTACAAGAACACAGATGAATGGATTTACTCAGATACAGAAAAACAGTACTTAACTAATCTCACTCTATTTTCCTGACTGATTTAAGGAATTACTATTCCCTAGTTACTTACTAAAGTAAGGCAAGATGAAGTAGGTGAGTGACCCTGCTATCAGGTTACAAAAAACAGACTGCCCTGAGTCTTCTTTCTGGTGCCTGTAACTGGAGAGTTAGGCAGATTACTGAAAGTGCCTGTGCACTTTGGTTGAGATAATTGGGAAGTCAGATGACTGGTGGTGAAGCCAAGGAGTTGAAGATTTCCTATAATAATATTGGGAGTGACACTCTCAAGGGCCTGTTTGAAGCTTATGAAGACAGCATCAGCTTGATAGTTTTGTTATATGAGAGTATAGATGTTATCAATGAGGAAGTGTAGAGCCATAAGAGTATTGTGGCCAGGTCTAAATCTATGTTGGCTCTCACTCGGGATGCTACATTTTCTAATGTGCTTTACACTTTGTTTATAAAGGAGTTTTCCTAGTTACTTAGTTAAGTGATAGAAAATGGATATGGGCGTGTAATCTTGTAGAGAAGAAAGAGAGAAGACCTTTGGAATCTATCCATCTATAACCCCTTTTTTTTCCCATTTTGCCAAAGGGGTCGTGGTGTCACATCAACACTGACCATCATCCAGAGTCAATGTTTACACCACCGGGTGGCTAGACCTGATGCTGCTTTTCCAAACCACACACACACACACACACACACACACACACACACACACACACACACACACACACACACACACACACACACACACACACTGCACACACACACTCCCTACTACAGACAATTTAGATTGTCCTTTGGAATGGGCACTATTAAGTCCTGCTTAAATTGAGGAGGGACAATTCATGTAGTGAGTAAGAGATTAAAGATATGATTCAGGGCTTTTATGATATAAGCATCAGCTAAGCATAGAAATGTCAGATGGATTGTTTTAGATTGGAGTTAGTTTTGTTGTTAAGTTAGTAGTTTAGTCACAGATCTGTAGATTATAGAACAAAAGAAAAACATGGAAAATAGGGGAGGTATGTGTGAAGTAGGAATGTCACAGGGGATTTGGTGAGTTCAGGGAGAGTTACAAGGTAGATTGCTGGCTTGTGGAGTCTGAATCAAAAATATTGACTATGGAAGTCTTCTTAGCAATCCCATTCAGTAGGTTGATGTCAATATTAGAAGTTGGAGGGTTACCACATTGAGAACTGTTATCTTATTAATCTGGGTCTTCAATAAGTTTCCAGAATCTTTTAGGGTTGGAGGACCTAATTAATATGTTCTTTCTTAGATAAGATTAGCCTCCTTTATGGCAACTAAATATTCTTGTGTTACTTTTCTCTTTGATTTGTCAAAGTCTGACTGAAGGAGGAAGAATTTCCACCTGTGACAAGTTAGGTCCAGGTTTTAGCCTGACCTTCATTTCTCTGGGTAGCTATGGAGAAGTTTTTGATTTAACTCTGAATTTAATAACTGGGAAGGCCTTGCCATTTACAGGATATGGTAGTGAGTTGAAGATATTAATAGTTGTTGTGTGACAGGTAGCTTGTATTGGAGAAGATCAACCTATGTTATGGAGTTCTGAGTGTAAAATGGATTATTATTATTAGTAGTAGTATTATTAGTATTATTATTACTATTAATCTGATATGTGTGTTCTAAGTCAAAATGGAGGTATTGGGGTCCCTAAGAAATCAAGGTCCATATAGCAGATTGTCACTTAATGCACTGGACAGATATGACGCATAGTTTAGTTTATGAGGAATGCATGTGATAAATATATCTAACAGTGGAAAGTTATTATTACTGTGGTTCCTCCTGGCTGGGAAGGAGAAAAGTTATGAAAGGTCATTATGGTGAGAAATGTGGTGATTTGAGATTTGTGACATTGAAGGAGCACAGTTTTGAAATCTATCTTAATTATTTTATTCCCACATATAGAATATGATAGAATGGTCTAAGCTGTGCCTTGAAATAGATTTAGAATCAAAGAGAGGATGTAAGCAACATCCATAAGTAGTTTTATATGGTTTCTAATAGCTTAATTAACAGGCAGTTTGGAAATTTGTCAGTCGGAAGATTATTTTTTGTAATTAAGAAAGAGGATATATTGTGTTGTTTTCTTAATTAGAAGTATTTTTCTGTGAGGTATGTTGCTGTATAAAAGCTTGTATAGGTGGATGGATTAAAACACATTTCTGTGACTTCAAGAATGTTGGGTCTGTGGGGTGAAACCCAGGCATCAGACTTGTCCCATTTATTTTTTTTCTTTATGATTGTTCCTCTCTCCCATACTGACCATTAAGCCACCCCTTACTGGACTAGAGTCCATCTGTTCCTCAGCTGTAGGGTCTGTCAGTTTCACTAGGTCAACAGTTGTCTAGAAGGGCAGAGAGTCTGTGCCCTCACTAGAATTATTCATACCCCAACTCCACCCTGTGGTCATGACGTGAGCATGTGCATCACCACAAGGACTACTTATACCCCTATATCTTTGTATACATGTTCCCACCAAAGACTCTGAGAAGGGCTGCCACTAATGGCTTAGGTAACCATTCCCACACCCTTTCCAAACTGGCTTCCTCATATCAGGATATGTCTCCTCCCTCTATCTTAGGGTCTGCCATTAGAACAGCAGAGTGAGCCAGCTAGGAACCAGCATTCCTCCTCCCAGGGTAAGCACAACCATCCATCCTGCCTACATCGTTGAAACCTGAGCCACTAAATGAACTTAGATCACCCGAGCTACGATCTGGGTTTTACCCCTGTATGTCACCAGCACAGGCACAGGCACAGATAGATAGTTTTGAACCAGGGTTTGGATTTATACTGCCAGTATTAGTAAGACTCGATATAGGTGTAAGAAGGTTTCTTGAAATACATATGAGGAAGAAGTTTGGTTCTACCATAGTGATTAGAGATGGATGATGTGAGTCTGAGTTGAGAGAGATCTAGTGAGAGAAGGGAACAGTGTTTCCAGTTATGCAGAAGCAATCAATATTGAACAGTAAAGAAAGAGTGAGCAAAGAAGAACAATTATTAGGGGCTGGTGAGAGTGAGTAGGAGAAGCCATAGCTTGTTTACGTAGTTTCAGTTTTAGTGAGTAGAGGCAGTGCTGCTCTGATATAGTTTTGCACAGAAAAAAATGAAAAGAAAGGGAAGGATAGGTGATTGCCAGTCAAAGAAATGGCAGGGAAGGAAGGAAGAGGATTAATGGGTCAAATTGTAGATGAAAGGAGGAAACACTGAGCAGAACTGAACAAGACAGAGAGTGTAGAACAATCAGTGTGTAAGATGTGGGGTCATAGTTCCTAAATGAAGGGGAAGGGAAGTGGAGAGATGATCAAACCAGAGGTATGGGGCCTTCCCTTGTGGCAGCTGCAATCTATGTTCTAGGATTAGGAATTTATCTAACACAGTTATTAATGGTAGGAAATATCTAATTAGGGGTTGATTTAATTGCAAGACTTGTGGTGTCATTTATATATTGGGTTGTGGTTGTACCAATATCAGATGGTACGTAGGGAAGACAAAGTGTAAAGTTAGGATTCGAAGTTTGGAGCATTTGTCAGATATTAGGAATAGGAAAAGAGAAAGTCCAGTAGCTCAGCATTTTATGACAGTGCGTGAGGGAGACAGTGGTTCATTTTTTTTAGTATTCTAGCTGATATCACAGGATTTGGGAATAATGTCCTAACCAGGTTACATTTTTTGGAAACCACCTTCATTTTTAATTTTAGAACTCTATATCTGGGGGGGGGGGGGGTGCGGTTTCAATCAAGCGGTATCTATGCAATTTCATTAATTTTCTTAGTCTTTGTTTTGTAATGTTTTTCACTTATTTGGATGTTGCTTTGATATTTTAATAGTGTTTGTGAATAAAGGGAATCAAGTGGAAATTAATAGTTATATAATATATTTATTTTAAATTTATAGATTAACTTATACATATTTATTAGTAGATAAGCATTTATTTAATGTTTAAAAAATATAATGAATTTTGTTTCTATAACTAACTTATTTAATTATCATGTTTTATATATTATGCTGGATTTGCATTTCACTAGGTGTTGTATGTGTTTAAGGTTTAATTGTTTAATTAATGGTATGGGCTTATGATGTGTTTGAATTAGAATACTCTAAAAACTGTGGTTTTTTGGATATGTATTATCCCATGAAGGCGAATAGCCGAGGTACCAGGAGGAGTAAACCTGAGGGTGTTATATCTACCACTGTGTGTTGTGTTTTTTATTCAGTAGTTGCAGAAGTTTTCGTTTTGTTTGGAATAAATTTAACATTGTCTGTCATCAAAAGCATTAGGAAATGCATTTAACATTGTCTTCTACCAAAAGTTGTAGCATTGTTGAGTGAGAAAGAAGTATGACAAAACTTTAGTGAAACTGAGAACTGGAAAAAAAGATTTATCAGTTATATGAGGCACTTGCTTAGTGGATGAAGTTTGTCTTTGTATGTTGTTAAACATGAGTAGCAAAGTGACCTAAGGTGAAACTGCAAGGCTTTGGGAGAAGAGTATGAATATTTTTTCTAAAAAAGGTTGTGGATAATATGGATAGTAATTTTAGGTTTTTATCTGCTTTAACATATGGATTAATGCTTTTGGTTACACTGTAGTAATGATAGTTGAAGGGGAGGAAATAGCTGCTGTGTGAAATTATAGATGTAAGGTAGCTACAAAGTGTAGTACCAGATAAGGGTTCTGCAGGTAAGTGTTCTCTGATGGTGAGAGTCTTATCTGCTACCTAACGCTCTGCTGTATGAGATCTGATGCAGGAAGAAAAAAATTTTGGATAATATTATTTGCAATTATGAAATTTTGCAACTGAAAAATGGATCACTAGCCACAAGAGGCTTATCTTTTTGTGAGTAATAATATTAAACATATAGGTTTAAGCTGTAGGAAGAGGAAGGAGACAGAACTGTGAAGAATCGAGGAAATAGAGATGGGACTGGGGAAGGAAATTAATAGCTAGTGGGAAATAGTCTGGGGAGATGTTAAGGAGCAGTTGATATGGGGGTTATGTCTGTCAGAAGCAGAAGAAAGAAAGAGAGGGTGGGAGGGTGGTGTATAAGAGGATGTTTTATTGGCTTATTGTTGGATTGTGGAAAGGGCGTGAGATATAATTTATAGCTAAGTTATTAGCTCTTGTTGGGATATGACAAAAGGCTGCTTGCTAGGAGGTGGGAAGAGGGTGTGATATAATTGGGAGTCTTGGTTAGTACTGAATAGAGAGGACATGAGTAGAATGGTTACAGAAGTGCAAATATAATGATATGGGAGTGGTGGGAATCAGGGTAGGGTGGAGTGTGAAGAACGACTAGGCATAGCAATGCAGACCAGAGTAGGGTTATTCACCAAAGTATCGAAACCTTCATCTGAAGAGGTATGAGAGCAAGCAACAAGATGAGATGACCATAGCAGAAAAAGTGTGATTTAGAGAAGCACAGACAGGGAGGAATGAAACTGAATGCAAGTAAAGGGGAGCTAAGTGAACAGGAGAGAAGCAAAATGCAATAATTTAAAATGGACAGGAGGCAAGCAGTTTAGCTTAAGTTAGTTAATTGTACTAAAGTAGAATGTGTTGAGAAGTGTGCTGTTCCAAGCAGAGATGAAGATGCTGCTCAAGACAGAAAGGATCATAGGATCATAACAGATTACTAGGCCATCGACCCGGAGGTCATTTTAAGCCTAGCCATTTAAACCCAATGTAATACCATAGAAGTACTAGTCAATACCCAAGATTGCATTAAGTGATGACTGACCGTGTCCAGGAGGGTTGTCAGCATTATCCCTGGTAAGAATTTATATTACCTCATCCACTCATCCAGGTTCCTTTTGAACAGTGTCATAGAGGTGCTGTTTCACATGACTTGATGGCCTGTTCCAATGGCGTGGCAGTCGCAGAATGGGGAAGAAATAAAGAGTACTACCTGCAGTGACAGTGAATGAGAGCTTGAGTGAGGGTAGTCACCACCAAAAGTTACTGCTAGAGTAAGACATGCTGAGGGATACCCTAGAAATAAGCTATACCAGTGGAACTGAGAGAAGACATACTATGGAAGTAGAGTAACATAAATCCTAGACGTGGGCTTCAGTTGATTTTACTCAGTACTGGGATTAGAGAACATTGTGGAAAAGATTACACTGGCAAAGATTTCTTCAGGACAACTGTAGCAAAATGGTTAAAAGGGTACTGGTCTGAGTAGATGTGATTTAATTCCACAGTGAACTCTAAAGGCTATGAGGATTTAGAAAAGGAAACGAAGAGTATGTCAGTCCTCCTCCCAAAACAAGTAACTAGACTAATTAAATTTAGTAGTATTCCTAAGGCGGAATATGCAATGCTTGCACCAACCATTTACTTGCTTCCAGAACTGCTTTGGGTATGAGAGATTGTGGGCTTGTTCTGATCTGATGATTATGGCTTTGTGTTATTTTGAAGGCTTTTGGTCTTACTAATTTTCTTAAATCACAAATGGAACAGTGTTTTCCAGGTTGGATTCCTCACAGCAGAGCAAGCAACCTTTGACTTGGAATCATGGTTCTGAATTGTCCAGAATTTTGCCTCATATTTTTGACTAATCCTCATAAAATGTTTGATTTTCTGGCATTTCACTGAGGATTACTGTCAGTCAATAATGGCAGACATTAGAGGATCAAACTTCTTAAAACACATGTTGACCTGTTGTTCTATTAACTTTCTGATATATTAAAACTGTCCCCAGTTCTGGTTCTTTATCCCTCCATTATTTTTGGCTGTGTACCTGATTATTTGGAAAAACATTTCAAAGGTATGCTTGGAATCCTTCAGATTTTATTAGAGAACGGGCTAGCTACACAGGTCATTATAACAAAGGCTGTAAAATAATCAGTTGTTGTTATGAGGTCCAACATAAAATATGTGTTTCACTAGTAACATATTGGCAAGCAAATAACTTCCAACAAGAAAAAAGGCAAGAAAAATATAGCAGTTGTCAACAGCAGGCTTCCTTTAAAAGTCATTGTCTTAACAAACAATGTCAAGCTTAGTGTACTAGCAGTACATTCTGAGCTAATCTAAAGCAGTTGTTGAAATACATATTTATTATTTTTATTTTATTACATTTTGGTATGTCTGGTATATACAGTCGATAAAGTTGGCTTTAATTGACAGGTATCTTGGTTGACTGTGGGTGAATGATTGACGCTGTCATCATTCTTTTAAGTTGAGCAGTCATTATTCTAACTTTGTGAGGGTAGTGCATGCTTGTTTGAAGTCAGCTGAAAGACTTTACTGTGGCTATTTTAAGATAATCAGATATATGAGGTGTGCACATTCAATCAAGTGGCTGTATTTAATGAGTGTGGGAATTGGCTGTAGCAAATGAAGCTACTAACTACAGTGTTCTTTTTATGACCCAGAACAAACTTAATTTGGCCAAGACATGTTCAAATGGTTCCAAAGTTACCGGGAAAATAGAATATTCCAAGTCCACACTAACAACTTCTTATCATCATTTAGCAGCCTACACACCAGAGTACTACAAAGTTCAGTTCTGTGTCCCATTCTTTTTTCATTATTTATGATCTTACAGATGATATTCCATACCTTGATGTCATACTGTAGTTTATGCAGATGATATCCTTATATTGCAAGCTAGTAAATGCCCCTCTGATCTTCCGATCTAGCTATAACTATAACTAAAATATACAACTGGGCTGAATGTAATTAACCCACCAAAAACAAATCTTATGTTATTTACAGCCCCTGACAAACTCTCGCATCTACCTCTTATTAGTATCATTGATAACCACAACATCATTCCCCTCATTTTTGAATACAAATACGTTGGACCTAACCTTGATTCTTTTCTAATTTTTCAAATTAAAGACAAAATGACTAGCGCAGTACTATCTCAACTTAAACTCTGCTATAGAATCTTTCATTTACTCTTCCCTTCAGCCCAGTTTTCACTAGCCAAAAATTATAGTCTTCCTCTGAATATGTTTTACAAATTCCAAAAGATAACAGAAAATGAAATTTTCAAATTTACTTTCCTCGACAACAACAGATGTCCTTTTATTCATATGCTGCAATATTCATTACATGAGGAGCTCGCCTCTGGCTGACTCATATGTCCAGCCATTATACAAAAGTCTAAATGCTACTATAAGGTATGTGTGACACCTCACATCATCCAATGTGCATCGGCCATATAGATACGTCGGGTATAAAGCAGACGTAAGCACATACCAACCTCTGAACTTTTCTGCCGCCTGTTTGATTGCCTGCTCTGGACATTCGCTCACCAGATAAGTCATGAACCTTGGTAAAGATAAGTACCTCATTGGGGTTTTGCTTTTCTTAAAATTTTGGCTACTATTTGTATTTTGGTGATTTCATGTCAACTAGGAAGGGCAAGTGCCAGTGTGGAAGTCAGATTCCACATAAAGACTCCCACGACCTCTGTTTGTTCTGCCTTGGCCCAGACCACGACTATACCACCTGCGCTATCTGTAAGTCCTTTGTCCCTAAAACCCTTAGGAAGTGTATAGCTTTCCTTAAGCTTTATCTAGAAAATTAACACCTTAAGCATTTAGCACATGAACTGGGGGCTACGCAAGGCCCTTCAAATGATCCACAATCAAAAAAGGCCAAGAAACCTCGGCTTGATCTTCCTGCTGCTCCCTTTCTTCCAGGTATCCCTCCCGAAGCTTAGGTAGGCCCGGAGGCCATCCCAGAATTGGTAGATGTCCCTTCAGCAGGTACCACAGTGGATGCTCCAAAGGACCCAGCAGTACATCCATGAGGGAATCCCAGGCATCTGATATGGGGAAAGGGGAAAACCATGGCTTGTTATTTCCGAAGACTCATGTGGCATCACCCAATTCACTGTGTGGGAGAATGTGCATATGGATATCATGGAATGCAGGCTGATGTTGGGGCCATCCACCTTCCATCATATGGATGCTCATAAGAAGAAAATATTGAAAACAAAATATGTTGCTCCAGTTCCAAAGGATCAAGTCCAGATTGACAGCCCTGTTCCCAAGGCCTGTTCAATGATTTCATGACACTGCATCAGCCTTCAGCTACTTCTGTTCCTCTTACTGCCTTCTCTCCCTCTACACCCCTTTAAGAGGATGTCTGCAGACACCTCTTCAGATGAGGAGGAATCATCAGGAGATGAGTCCTTGGCTTATTCTACCCAAATTGCTTCTCATCTGGATTATGCCTCAACAGAGGAGGAAACTAATGGCATGGATTCCCTGGAAAGTGTGATGCCCACACTCTGGCCCAGCAATCAAGGAGCCTCAGTACTCACCACTAACACCAGAGAGGGAGTCTCATATAAGAGGAAAGGATAACAAATACACACAGTAAAGTACAATTTCCCTTAAGTGCACACAGAGATCACAGTCAGTCTGGGGCTAGTTGCTTCCTTAAATCCCCACTAAGACTCCCCACTGGCACAGCTATAGGGTCTAGATCTCAGCCTAGCTGGCAAGCTAACCTCCAGTACTCTCTCTGTCAAACCAGTGCTTTGTGTCCCTCCTAAGTAGCTGACAAACACACACTTTGAGATAAGTATTTATGCGACTTCACAGACACTACTGGGAAAGGCTGACACAGATTCTCCAGCTGTGCCCCTTTACCCAGACTATATGGTAGTAATCACTGCCACCACCAGCTAATAATTATCAGTTACCCAAAGGCCCTTAAAAGGGTGTCCAATTATTACTGTGCAATATTATTATCCAATAGTAGTGCAACATAAGCAATCATAAAGCTTTGGAAGGGCTTATTACAGGATCACTTATAAGCATGCAATGTACTCTAGAGCTTAATTATCTCTACATAAACCAGCCACAATTAAGAGGTTTTAAAAATATTTAATAATAAATACTAAAAACACAAGACAATACTACTACACCACAGTGCTATTCAAGAGTTTAGAGATCACACAGAAACTTAAAATAAATCACTAGTACAGTTCTGACATAACAGAAAAAACACTTAGTCTAACCTTTATAGTCCTAGCTATTTCTACAAGAAAACACACTTCTAGGATAACTTACTTAAGACAACAGGCAGTGCTAAGGTTGGATATCAAGACAAAAATGCTCAACAATCTCTGGTTCTCACTGTTTAAATTGAAACTCCAGTTCTGATAAACATTACATCATCTTTTTCACACTTCCTGGAGTTGTCAGGCTACACATTAACTGCATTTACATTCTTTTACACTTAGAGCAATAAAGGACATGCCATATGTAAATTCTGGTCATTAACTTTAGCCTTAAAACAATAGGCAGGAAGCCCCCATCCAGCCGGACTGGAGACGAATTGTAAAACATCAAAGGCAGTGATGAAATAATTTTAATTTCAAAAGAAAGATTTGAAATGTTTGACTTAGTTTTCCTTACAGCAGATGGCAATGTTGCCACATTGTTGAAACAGCATTTCTTTACATTTAAGACACACGCCTGTATTTTACATTTATTTTTACAAATGCGAGAATTATGTATCAAATTCTATTTGACTAGGCTGGCAGCCTTCACCCCTTCTCTACCAGTCTTCACAGGGAGGATATTTAATTTGAGGAAACTATTTGGAAGATAAAATAATTTTTCAAATGGGAATGCTGCCAAGCATCAGGCATACAAAATAGGTGTTAAGACCTCCTTCAAATGATTCTCCACTCCCTTCTGCCATCCCCCCTGTTCTTCCAGCCTTCTTGGATGCCTTTACAGCTGCATCTAAATGCTCAGACTCTCGGCCTCCTTCTTCCAAGCACCCAGATAGTTTTTATAAGGTGCCTGAGGACTCCAAATTCCTCTTCAAAGCCCCTTCTGCAGATCCAGCTACTATTTAAGTCTCAGTTGACAAGGCATTCAAATTATTGCCTTCCTCCTCCTTACCACCCTCTGATAAGGAAAGCAAAGCCATGGACAGACTAGAGAAAAACGTTTACACTTCTGCTACTTATTATCAGATCCATATGACCAAATACTCTCTGACTCTCGTCAGATGCAGGAAAGCTCCTTTTGGAGCTCCCTGACTCACCCACCAAGGCTAAGTGGTCCTCTCCATCATCGAACAAGGATACCTCATGGTTTGGGAAACTCTCCCCTCCTTCAGGGGCATCCCACAACCACCAAAAGAAGAACTGGAACTTTTTCCACTGGTCATATCTGCTCTTCTGTGTCTAGGGAGTATTCAAAAGGTCCCCTCCTCTCAACTCCTAAAAGGATTCTACTCCAGGATGTTTTTGGTCCCCAGGAAGGATAGGCCTTGGAGGCCCATTCTGGACCTTTCCCATTTAAATACCTTTCTGAAAGTCCCCACCATTTGGATGCTGACTTTATCCACCCTTCTTCCCCCTCATACTTCCCCAAGCCTTCATGGTGTTATTAGACATCAAGATGCCTACCTTCATATCCCCATTCACGTTAATTTCAGGAAATTTCTTTGTTTTTCTGTTACTTCCTTGCATTTTCAGTTCTGTGCTTTGTACTTTGGTCTGCCTATGGCACCAAGGAACTTCACAAAATACTTAGCTTCTGTCATAGCTTACTGCAGACTACAGGGTATACAGATTGCTCATCCAGGCCCAGTTCTCAGACCTTCTTCAAAAAAATCTTTCCTTCATGATTTCTCTTCTGGAGAGTTGGCTTCATAATAAACTATGAGAAGTCCTTTCTGACCCTTCACAAGACCACAAGTTTCTTGGCTGCAGGATCCAAATAGACAGAATGCTAGTCTCTCTGCCCACAGAAAAGGTCCTGTTCCTTATTTCCTATCTACAGGGCATGTTACCCCGCCAATCTTTGACTGCCAGGTATTTCCTATGTCTCCTGGGGTTCATGGCATCCATAATTCCCATGCTTCCCTTGGCCAAGTTGCACATGAGAAAAATTCAGTGGTTTCTAAGGACAGTTTGGATGCCACACTCCCATCCTCTGAATTTTGTTATTCCACTCCTACCTTGTCTACAAAGCAGTTATATTGGTGACTCCTTCAGGTTTCAAGGAATCCAGGGTCCAGCTCAGAATGTGGTGTCAGACTCATGAAGCAGGTCCATTTCTTGAAGGGATGTTACACAGAGATGTGTTTTTGGACCTGGTCCATTGATGGGGTACATCTCAGATAGATCTCTTTGCTTTAGGGACAATAGTTAACCTCACCATTAGCTATCAATCAACATGCAACCTCTAGCAAGATAGTCACCATAGAATGCTGAATTCAAATAAGTATGCTACCTCCAACATGGCAGTCTTTCTCTGCTTATTATCCTATGCATTGTCCTGCTTGTTTCCTGAAATGTTGAAATTGCAAATGGACTATGTGTATATACTGTAAATATTGTAAACAACTTTGATTTTACTGTTAATGCTAACTTTGCAACTTTTCTCTATACATATGATTCTGTAACAAGTATAAAGTTATGTAAAAAGCATATCTTTGTTCCAAGACCCCTTAAAACATTTGATTTTGAATTTGCTCTTATGCATTGCATACTTCTGAATTACTTATTTTGTTTTTTTTCTGCACTTTCAGATCGTGGCTGAAAAGAATCTTAAGACCAACCTACCTCCTGGTTACCAAATAGTACATGCATAAATAAATAAAATGACTGAGTATGTGTGGCAGAGGGATTGGAATGTTTCTAAAAATAGCAAGTTGGTCATAATTGTTTCAATTTCCATCAGCATTGTACTCAATGAGTGGCTGCCTGTGGCAGTTTGGGCAGGATTGTGTGACAACAGCTGATCAGTGGCAGACTGTCACATCGAGTAGTGTTGCAATTTAATAGCACTTAGTTTTCTTGTAGATGTTTTGGCTGTGACTCCTTCTGCGTGGTACACCTGTACTCCCTGTCTGTGATTGGGTTTTAGCCATGCCCTTTGGTTTCGTCTCCTCTGACCATTTATACTTTACTTTTCATTTCAATCAAATGCCAGAGGGATAAACAGAATGTAACTCTCTCTCACTCTTTGGAGGGGCAGGAAGGCAGATGCTATTCACAGTTGGGATTTACTTATATTTGCACTTGTCTTTTCAGTTTATTAGGGAATACTGTTTTTTCTAGCTTTGAAGATTAAGCTTTCTTTTTGAAAGAAAAAATAAAAGATGAATTTTTCCTTACTCATGTTTTTTTCAAGTCATCATTAAATCAAAAAGGTGTTAAAAAACTTTAAGATCCACCTCAGTGTATTTAGAACCCTAAGACTTCTGGGTCCTAGAACGCCCCACATACACTCATCCCCAGCTTAATTCAGCACAATTCCCTTATATTCTCCAGACTTATTGCAGTAGAATCTTGGCCAGTTAGGGTGTATCAAAAGCATGGGGGAGCTAAAAACAAGATAAAGTATGAAAAAGCAAGAAAGAAATATGAATTATGTGGGCCAGGGTGGCAGAAAAATAGGGGAAGGCTCTGGAGAGGTGCAGGGGGAGGCTAGTGTGCAACAAAAGGGCCATGAAGACAAATACACACAGATCAATCTGCTTTATAGCTACCAAAGTCGCCTAATGTCTGCTGTCCCTACAACTCCACCTCTGTGTCAAAGCTGGGGCTGCAGACATTTAGCCTAGCATTACAATGCCTGCAGTGCCAGTTCTGACCTACAGGTGGAGATTACATTCCTCAAAGCTGACCATCAGTGCAGTACCACCTATAGCTCAGCCATAACACTGCATGCATGACAGGAAAATATCATGTATGGAATATTATATCTACAAATACAATGGTGGCGTGTAGTGGGACCAAGCTTTAAAAACATACTTCAAATATATAGAAAAATGTTTTGAGCCTTCCCTTGAGTATTTAGGGGACAAGTAGCATGAAACCCTACTTTATAATGTGTACAGGCCTTGACCAGCCCCCCCCCCCCATTCTACCCTGTGGTACAGGTCCATCTACCAGCAATGGTACTACAAGCTACTGATGATCCTAATATGTAACACCAGTCATACTAATAGCAAACAGGTGGACCACCACCTGCATCAGGGAAGTCTATTTATTTGAATGGGCCATACCATTGTTTAGATATTTTGCAGTGGGGTTCAATGTCAGTGTAACATTTTTAAATCCAGCAGTATTGAGAACCTGAATCATGCCTTGAAAGCAAGGGCATGCCTCTCAACTGCTGTGACCTTTCCAGTTGGTGCAGGTGTACTGCTCCAAACACCTGCACCAATTGGAAAGGCCACAGAAAGAGAATCCATGGCCGCCAACACCTTTCCTATGTGGACAGGCTCAAATCATTATCACTCTACTCTGTATCATACAGATTGCTCAGAGGTGATCTATGTCTCACCTTCAAGGCAATCTCAGACCCTGCTCTACTAGAGATGGTCTATATCCATAAGTCTAACTTCTTGCACAGTACCCAGCTGAAAGGCTTAAATCTAATATGTGATATTAACAAAACCTGCTAGAGAGACAGGTGTGTCTCCCAGAGGCTGCCCCATCTCTGGAATAGACTCCCCATACACGTCAAACAAAGTATGTTGCTGACCCTCTTCAAGCGAACTTTGATGAGTGGATGGGCAACCACAAACTTGTCCCAGGGGTTCCACCTGTGTCCCTCATTAACAGGGGTGACAGGTGCTGATTGAGGTTTCCTTTTTGGGGATAAACTCTTGGCTAGGCTTGTAAGGGCCCCAGAGCCATTAGCCTAGTAATCTCCTATGAACCTATGATCCTATGATTCTGTCATAGCACTTTGATTTTGGCCCTCACTTTTACCCATGTTTCTCTTAGATTTATTAGGTTACTCTTAATGTTATACCTTTTTATGAGTGCATGCTTCATTCAATTTATAAACTAAGCCTATACCAAGATTCACTATCACAAACTATATAGGGTATAGTATATAAAGACCTTCTATTCAGAAAAATAAGGAAATGGTCTGCTTCTGACCCTATGCTGTGATTTTAAATGGCCGGTGCTATGAGTTTAAATGGCCAGTGCTATGATTTTAAATGGCTAGTGCTATGAGTTTAAATGGCTGGTGCTTTGGTTTAAATGGGCATTGCTATGATTTTAAATGACCAGTGCTATGATTTTGAATGCTTGGAGGTTGGGAGGTATGATCAAGGTTAGCGGGTCCAGATTCTTCAGTATCTTACATGGAGTGAGGAATTCACCCTTATTTTGGGTAGCATGGTCCCCTAAACATAACTCCTTTTGGAATCCAACTCTTTATATTTAGATTATCATTTAGCCTCAGATGAGTAGATGCATTATAGTGCAGCTGCCATTTCACATCATATTTCATAGATTCTTCTTGTGAACAAGTTAAAACATTTAAAACAGCAATGGTTATTCTGCTCCACAAAGGAGGGGCTACAACTGACCCTGGTAACTATCGCCCTAAAAGCCTAACTAGCCTTATCTGCAAGGCTATGGAGTGCATCATCATGGAACTCATTAGCAAAGACATTGGGAACCTCCAAACACTGTAATTCGGCTTTGTTAAGGGCAGATCATGCCTACTAAACCTGGTTGACTTTTTTGAGACAGTCACCAAGGCCATAGATGAGGGGAAGGTAGTTCACACAGCCTACCTTGACCTCGCCAAGACTTTTGACACCATTCCCCACTCTGGAATTATAGAAAAACTCACCAGCCTGAACATAAACCCCTACGTCACAAGATGGTTTGCCACCTGGCTTACAGACAGAACTCACACGGTAAGAATAGTGGGCTCCAGGTCCAACTCTAAACCAGTCACAAGTGGTGTCCCACAAGGCTCGGTCCTGGGACCCCTACTGTTCGGCATATACTTCTCAGAAGTACAGGCAAACACAGGAGGACTATGGCTAGTCAAGTTCGCCGATGACTGCAAATTGGGAGCCATAATTGACTCTCCGGCTGACATGGACATTCTCCAAAAGGGCCTTACTTAGACAGAAACCTGGTGTCAAAGTCATGGTCTCAAGGTAAATGCCAAAAAATGCATAGTCATCCCGTTTGGGAAAAGCAAAGCACCCATGAATTACCACATAGGTGGCAGCCTCCTTAATACAGAAGAGGTAATAAGAGATCTGGGGACCCAAGTAGATAGTAATCTCTCCTTTGACAATCATATTGCCAGAGTAGTTTGGAAATCCTTCTATGTAACCCATCTAATTACTAAAGGGTTCGCATCTAGAAATAAAGAGGTTATAGTGCCCCTCTACTCGTCACTCATCAGACCCATCATAGAGTACAATGGCCATTTGGGATGTACCTCACAAGACACTTCCAACAGCTGGAAAGACGAAAAAAGTACCTCACCAAGAGGATTACTTGCCTCAAACATATGTCCTATGCAGCCTGACTGGAAATACTCCAGCTGTAGTCAGTCGCATATCGCTTACTCAGAGGTGATCTCTGCCTGACTTACAAAGCCATGTCCAACTCAGAATTGATGGACATGCTCCACCTAAAGAAATCCAAGTCACTGCAAGCCACTCACTCTAGTGAGCTAAACCTCACCACAACAATAAATAGAACATGCTGGAGGGATAGATTCCTGTCACAGAGACTCCCCATGCTTTGGAGCAAAATTCCTAACTACATTAGGCAGAGCCCCTCACTAACACTCTTCAAGAGAAACCTTGACGAGTGGATGGGTAACAGAAAATACACCCCTGGGATCACTTCATTGGGTCTTCTTGACAGAGGCTCAGTTAATTAATCAATGGGGCGGCAAAAGCTGACACACTCTGACTAGGCTTATAAATGCCCTCGGGCAGATAGCCTAGTACCTGCCTATGAACCTATGAACATATAAAATGCACAACTATCATCACAGATATTTTGAAAAATGTTTTGCTAAGGCATTTTCCACCTTTTTAAGTTGCGTGTTCATAAATCCTTTTATATAATCCTTGTTTATTTTCTCAAGGATAAAACCTGGAGCATTGATAGCTAACAACACACATTATGCAATTTGTCATACAGTTTGCATGCTGTTTAAAGAAGTAACAGTGTCATGTTACTACGTGAAAATATGACAGCAACATTTAGACACACACTTGTATCTTATGCATTTCAAACATTTGAAAGT
Organism: Protopterus annectens; assembly: GCF_019279795.1. Classification (NCBI taxonomy): domain Eukaryota; kingdom Metazoa; phylum Chordata; order Ceratodontiformes; family Protopteridae; genus Protopterus; species Protopterus annectens. The sequence goes on along the minus strand of NC_056732.1, from coordinate 240,623,292 downwards.
ACCACATCCACTCTTAGAAACAGCTTGCTTTCACAGATCTTCCAAATCCCTAGCATGTTACAACTGCATACTTGGACTATGCCACAGAGTTGTGTATTTCCCTGTGCCATAGTGTACAGAGGGGTCTAAGGGACTTTTATAGATTTCATGTTACATAGGGTTTCCTATGTAGTAGCCTTATGTAACTGCATATAATGTTTATGAATTGTGCCCACCTTTCCCTCTTGCAGTGTTTTTGTTTTTGGCATTTTTATAGTAATATACTGGATATGTATTAGTATTCTCGGACACAACACTATAAATACTACGCAACTGGTTCTCTAACAACAGCACTGGGTAGTTACATTGCAACAGTGTCTTCATGTAATAGACCTTCCTTTAGTTAGCAGCTTATTACACAACAAAACTGATTTTTGACATGTTAGGTAGGTTCACTCCAAGTATGCCAGTTACTAAACATCAACATTTTACTGACATCCACATCCCTTCTGTGTAGCCTCCTTTCAAAGAGATAAGTAGATAGTAAGGACCCAAGTAGATAGTAATCTTGCCAGAGACAATCATATTGCCAGAGTAGTCTAATCATCCATCTATGTAAGGTTTGATCTAGAAAATAAGAGGTTATAGTGCCCCTCTACCCTCGTCACTCATCAGACCCATCACATACAATGGCCATTTGGGATGTACCAATACTACTTCCAACACAACAGCAAGAAAAAAAGAAAAAAAAACAAGAGGATTACTTTTACTCAAACATATGTCCTGTGCAGCCCTGCCTGAAATACTCCAGCTGTAGTCAGTCCATATGTCTTTACTCAGAGGTGATCTCTGCCTCTGCTGATCTGCCTGACTTGTCCAACTCAGAATTGATGGACATGCTCCACCTAAAGAAATCCAAGTCACTGCAAGCCACTCACTCCATTCTCCTCTAGTCTTTAGGCACTGATGTAAAGAAAACTGATTTTTACCATAAAAGTCTGAAAAGCAATGCACAAAGGGTAATAGCATTTTTCAGTATTGCCATGAACGATTCCACATTATTGTTAGTGCTCTTGTATTGTCAATATATCAAACAAAGACCTTGACTGCTTCAAGCTGTTCTTACAAGAAGAAAAATACATCTCTGTGTGCTAACTATGTACAAGCATTTGAGGTTGCCATAGGCATCTCCATAGCTTTTGGCTTCTATTGCAGACATAACTCCTCAGATGCAAGCAAGCATATCTTTATACAAGGCAGAATCACCCAGCAGCAAGTATAAGGCAACAAAAATGTTATTATAATGTGAGAAAGTTAACAGCAGGCATTCTAGACACTTTAAGTCTTCATTGTGTGAAACATTTATATTTAGAGAGTTCATATCTACTGTTATAAAGTCATCTAATCTCTATCCATCACAGTTTTATAACATTTAATACAATCTCATCTATATTCTTGAGATAAACCCTCATCTTCTGAACTAATGTTTTTCAAATGTAGTCAAGAAAAATGGAAACAGCTTCTGTAATGCAACCCACAGCAGCTTCAGTCAGTCTGACAAAAGCAGATTTTATAGTTTTATGGATCTTAGATAGCCCATAAATACATTAAGCCTTACAATTCTTACAAGGTAAGTAAACAAACTGAAAATAATCCAAACAAAAGGACAAATCAAACATAATCCAAAGGTCATTTAATCATTTGTTATATGTTAATACTATTTCATGAAGCATATTAAAATAAATTTGATAACAAATGCTGTCATTGTTGGGCATAGTACGTATTATCATTATGTAAGGGTTGACAGTGAAAATGTAATAAAAACTGGAAGAAAGAGCAGGGTTTTTTTCTAAACTACCCAATAATGACCTATCAAGGAACTTAATAAGAAGGGCTATAGTTATTATGGGTAAAATAAATTACTGAAGGTAATGGTAAAAAAAACAAAATTAATATTTATACAAATTATTCTTCATCCAGGCATTCTAAAGCATGTATTAAAAAGAGGACTACAATCTGGTAAGAGAAGCATTAAATTATTTTAAGAACTACAAATGGGTGCAGAGAACATAAATAAGAAACGTTGTAACAAGAGTAGGAAATAGGAAAACAGAAAAGAGTTTGACTATAGCATAAGTATTATAGCATATAATCTAAAAGTATCAAAATGTATATGCATGCATGTGTGTGTTGGGAGGTATATGTATGTTTATACATTTTATATATATGAGTCTACTTCACATGATTGAACTTTTAAATGTTTGAATTTCACATGGCCGAGGCCATAAGATCGAACATTCAAAAGTTCGAACATGGTAAAAAAAAAAAAAATAACTAAACGTTTCTAGCAGGGGCCAAGCCCCCCTGCACCCCCCACATCCCCCGCTATTTAAATATACCAATTCCAAGATCGCACTACATTGCGGAAAAAGGGAAATCTTCCCTTTCCGTGCTTTATGGAGATCCCCATTCAGACCGTTCAAACTTTTAAAAGTTCGATCATATGGTCTCAGTCATATGAAATTCCAGCTTTTAAAAGTTCAATCATCTGAAGAGGACCCATATATATATATATATATATATATATATATATATATATATGGTTTACCTTTGAAAGCATGAAAATCAAAAGGTCAAACATCTGTTAGTCGGAAGTAAGTTTTCAAGATCACATAATGTCGAGTAGAGACTGTGCGAACTGTATTATAGGTGAATATCCCATAGAATTCGTCCAATTAGTGTTCAAACAACTGAATGTGATGTATGTTGTCATCGCGATAATACAAATGGGAATGAGCCATTGTACTGCCTCTGTGTTGCTTCACCAACCACTGTTCTGGTACGCCAACCGGTCTGAACCATACAATGTCATCATGCAGGTGAGAAACATAACTCAAAACCTTGTCAATGCGAAGTAAATCGCCCCAGCAGTGTGTAAATCACTGTCATTTGTGTTTTTTAGGAAGATGCAGGTACAGTGCAGTACAAGTCCAGTCTGTTGAATGCTGCTTACAGTACGGGCACTACTCAAAAAGGGAGACGGCTGTTAGTTGTTAAAGGTTACCAGTATTACAAAGAGAAAGCAGTGCATGACAAGCAGTACTGGTGTTGCATTAAAAAGAATAAAGATAAATATAAGGGCAGGTGTGTCACGGAAGTTGACCCTGAGGGCTTCAAATTACTAAAGAGCACAGAATACTACCATGCCCCTGATGTGCCGAAGACAGAGGTGTTTAGGGCATGGGACGAGCTGAAGAGAAGGGCAGAACACTCTATTGAGGACCCCTGTAAGGTGGTCTCAGAGGTACTGGCCACCACTTCCAATGATGTTGTCCATGAACTGCCTAATACAACTGATTTGAAGCAGAGCATCACGAGGCATAGGTACAACAGAAAGTCAGAGACTTTTAAGGCCATGAAGTCATTAAGAGACCTCAGCCCTGACATGATTCCCATAAAGTCAGGGTCCTTTATAGTGCACCACAGTAGCATTGATGAGGTAAATCAGGTCCACATTACAGTAATAACCACACCTGAGAACCTGAAAATGTTGTGCAATTCGGAGTACATTATGGCAGATGGCACATTCCCCATAAGTACAACTGAATGCCACCAAATATATACTATCCATTGTGCTCTTGATAGTGCAAACAGCAGGAAGGTCTGCCCAGTGGTGTACGGCATATTGCCCAGCAAGACAGAGCAGTGTTACGACCTGTTCTGGAGCATAGTGTGGCAATTGTGTGTGGATCACAATCTAAACCTGATGCCAGACATGGTGTTGACCGATTTTGAGAGGGTCCCATTAAATTGTATTAAGTGACATCTCCCTAATACATCGGCTAAAGGTTGCTGGTTTCACCTTTGCCAAATAGTCTGGCAACAGATCCAGAAGCTGCACTTGGCAGCAACATTTGGTAGTGATATCAGCTTTGCTATGCTCTGTAAGGAGATTCCAGCACTGGACTTTGTGGCTCCAGAGGATGTAGCTTCCACATTCACTGAAATTGAGTCTGACATGCCTAAAAATGGCACGGCACTATGCACTTTCTTTAGGGAAAATTATATACTTGGCAGGCCAAGGCAATATGGAATGAGAGGTACAACATCAAAGAGATAGCCCCCACATTTGAAATAACATGTTGGAATCAATTTAATACATGCACCATAGGCTATCCTCGTAGCCAAAACGCGGTGGGGGGGTGGCACAGAGAAGTTTGATGGGGAAGAAGCAACTGTATTTGCTGGATGTATTGCACACCATTCAACTTGAACAAAACCATGTGGATGACAAGTGTGTACAGCATGAATTGTGTGTTCCAGCATCACCACAGAGGAAGAGGTTAATGGACAAGGAAGCAGCCCACAGGGGAGGTGCAGGGAGGCTTGCCCCCCTACAAAAACATGATGTCAAATGTAGGAGTTTCACTTACCTGAGTTCCTGTATGGACATCACATGCTCTGTTTGATGAAAATCTCAAATCTGCTGAATTAATTCAAAAGGCTGCTATGCAATAGGGTACAGTTCACTTCACAGGGCTTTGTGCACTTAGTTGTCAAGCATTGCTCATTTTGAATGAACAGGGAAGTGGAAGGATGTATAGCTAAATCCATCTCCTTACACTGTGCTTGGATACGGACATGGTAATTGTACACATGGGATGCATTCTACGTGATTATGTTACGGCAACTGTATTATTATATTGATGTGTTGTTTGGAACTCAAATTACATGTTCTACACTATGGGAATTACACTGTGGTATGTCACAGACTCATCTAAACACTTTACTGCACGATAGGGAGAGTATTTTCACACGGATTCAAAAAACGATGAATTCTGGATTCCACTATGTCAGTTTCAACATTTTGGTATGCATACATGCGGGTTTCCGGATATACGGGTTGCTTAAATGCCTGTTTGTTTAATTAATTTTCATTCAATCAAACGTAAACCATATATCTATATATATCTATATCTATATATATATCTATATATATATATATATATATATATATATATATATATATATATATGGGCCTAGGAAATTTCACTGAATGCACATTTCACTGAAAGTCAAATTAGTGTGCACTTTTCACTGAAAGCTCAATTCACTGAAAACTCAATTCACTAAAACACATTTCACTGAAATTTATATATGGCCTTTTCCCCACTGTAGTGTGGCCCTGGAGTTAGTTTATATAGTAAGGGAGGTGGGGACACCACCCCCCCACATCAGGGGGTGTGAGGGGCGTAGCCTCTCATATATTTAAATATTTTCAACTATATACATGGATACTTGCAATTCCAATATATTAATCTTTTCCAAACATAATATATAATATATACTTAAATTATGTGGGGGGCTACACACCCCCACAACCCCTCTTACTATATATACAAACTCCAGGCTCCAGGGAAAAGGCCATATATAACTTTCAGTAAAATGTGTTTCAGTGAATTGAGTTTTCAGTGAATTGTGCTTTCAGTAATTTGTGTTCAGTCATTTGAGTTTCAGTGAAATGTGCATTCAGTGAAATGTCCTAGACCCATATATATATATGGTTTACTATTGAAATGTCGAACGGCACAACATCAACTGTACTATAGTCGAACACGGAAGTTCGAAAATAGTAATGTCGACATCAAAAAAACAATCTAGGAATGGTTTTAACATGGGTCGAGGTAGGTGTTCAGTATTATTCAGAACTACAAACATCTCCCCTACCTCGACCCATGTTAAAACACAGTCCTAGATTGTTTTTTTGTCATTGACATTACTATTTTCGAACTTCCGTGTAGTGCCGTTCGACATTTCAGTAGTAAACCTATATACATATATATACATATACATACATACTTACATACATACATACATACATACACAGGTCTATTTCATAACATTGAAATCCCAGAATATCAAAGACAACATCTTTAAGATGAATTCAGCGAAAACCTACTTCAGCAAAAGACCGGATTGACAAATATCTTCCCAGCTTAAGTACCCACTAACACCAAATGTCACGAAAATGTAACCGCACCATCCCCACCGCACCATCCCCAACCCACCCAGTGGAGGGCTATACCCCTCACACTCCACCAATGTGGGGAGCTGTGCCCCCACACATCCCAACTAAATATACCAACTCCAAGATTGCACTACAGTTTCCTCACTGTAGTGTGATCTCAGAGTTGGAATAAATAGTTAGCAGGGGGGAGGGGCTCAGCCCCCCACAGGGGAGGTGCAGGGAGGCTTGCCCCCCTACAAAAACATGATGTCAGATGTAGGAGTTTCACTTACCTGAGTTCCTGTATGGACATCACATGCTCTGTTTGATGAAAATCTCAAATCTGCTGAATTAATTCAGCAGATTCAACATTGTTCATAGGTTCATAGGTAGGTACTAGGCTATCTGCCCGAGGGCATTTATAAGCCTAGCCAGAGTATGTCGGCTTTTGCTGCCCCCATTGATTAATTAACTGATCCTCTGTCAAGCAGAGCCAATGAAGTGATCCAAGGGGTGTATTTTCTGTTACCCATCCACTCGGCAAGGTTTCTCTTGAAGAGTGTTAGTGAGAGGCTCTGCCTGATGTAATTTGGAATTTTGTTCCAAAGCATTGGGAGTCTTTGTGACAGGAATCTATCCCTCCGGCATGTTCTATTTATTGTTGTGGTGAGGTTTAGCTCACTAGACTGTGTGGCTCGCAGTGACTTGGATTTCTTTAGGTGGAGCATGTCCATCAATTCTGAGTTGGACATGGCTTTGTAAGTCAGGCAGAGATCACCTCTGAGTAAGCGATATGCCACTGAGTACATCCGGAGTTTTTTCAGTTGGGCTGCATAGGACATATGTTTGAGACCAGTAATCCTCTTGGTGAGGTACTTTTGTGGTCTTTCCAGCTGTTGGAAGTGTCTTGTAAGGTACATCCCAAATGGGGCATTGTACTCTATGATGGGTCTAATGACTGATGAGTAGAGGGGCACTATAACCTTTTCATTTCTATTTGCAAACCCTTTAGTAATTAGATGGGACACATAGAATGATTTTCTAACTACTTTGGCAATATGTTTGTCAAAGGAGAGATTACTATCTACCTGGGTCCCTAGATCTCTTATTACCTCTTCTGTATTAAGGGGGCTGCCTCCTATGTGGTAATTCCTGGGTGATTTATTTTTCCCAAATGGGATGACTATGCATTTTTTGGCATTTAGCTTGAGACCGTGACTTTGACACTAGGTTTCCGTCTCAGTAAGGCCCTTTTGGAGGATGTCCGTGTCAGCTGGTGAGTCAATTATGGCTCCCAGTTTGCAGTCATCGTCGAACTTGGTTAGCCATAGCCCTCCTGTGTTTGCCTGTACTTCTGAGAAGTATATGCCAAACAGTAGGGGTCCCAGGACCAATCCTTGCGGGACACCTCTTGTGACTGGTTTAGAGTCGGACCTGGAGCCCACTATTCTTACCGTGTGAGTTCTGTCTGTAAGCCAGTTGGCAACCCATCTCGTGACATAGGGGTTTATGTTCAGGCTGGTGAGTTTTTCTGTAATACCCAAGTGGGGAATGGTGTCAAAAGCCTTGGTGAGGTCAAGGTAGGCTGTAAGCACCACCTTTTCCTCGTCTATAGCCTTGGTGACTGTCTCGAAGAAGTCAACCAGGTTTAGTAGGCATGATCTGCCCTTAACAAAGTCGAACTGGGTCGGGTCAAGTGTTTGGAGGTTCCCAATGTCTTTGTTAATGAGTTCCATGATGATGTGCTCTATAGTCTTGCAGACCAGGCTAGTCAGGCTTATGGGGTGATAGTTACCAGGGTCAGTTGTGGCCCCTCCTTTGTGGAGAGGAATAACCGTTGCTGTGCGCCATTCTATGGGCACGTAGCCTGTGGAGAGGCTGAGTGTGAACAGCGTGTTTAGGTGGGGGGTTAGTTCGTTCTGTAGTTCATGCAAGACGCAGCCTGGGACACCATCTGGTCCCATTGATGCTGTGTTTTTGGCTTTTGAAAGGGCTGTTTTCACCTGTGCATCTGTGATTTTTGGGGCACTACACTTTTCCGGTATTGTTGTGAGCCCTTTTGGAGGTGAGAGGGGGGTGAAGTTTGCACTGAATCTATCTGCCAGGATGTTGGCAATATCAGTAGGTTCAGTATATTTTGTGCTATTTTGCACTAGTTCAGTGTATATCTGCCAGTTGCCATTTAGATTCTTAACATAGCTAAAGAAGGCTTTGCAGTTATCTTTTGAATCTTTGGCTTTTTTTCTTTTGAAGTTAGCCTTGAATGATTTCATGAGGGACCTCAGTTTCTTACTGATACTGATCAGGGATGTCTTTCCTTCTTGGGATCTGCTTTTTTTCTGAACTAGTTTCCTTCTTCTATTGTATAGCTTGTTTATTGCAGGGGTCCACCGGACTGCTTTCCTTCTCTTAGAGGAGTGAAATTCGGTTTTGCTAGGGATGGCATGATCCATGCATCCTTGTAGGTGCTCATAGAGTGCATTTGTAAAGGTTTCTGCATCTTGGGCAGCATTATCCTTTAGTGTGGGGGCTGTGAAACTTACCACCTCTGTCTTAAGTAAGGTGAACTTTGCTTTAGAAAAGTTTTTTTACTGTGGTTTCTTAGTTGGGGGTGGTGATGGGGTGTGGACATCCAGAGTGATTAGTTTATGGTCTGATCTAACCAGTGACGGGTTGACCTCCGGTGTGGAACACCTGTCGCCCATGTTGGTGATGACTAGGTCCAATATGTTTTCACCTCTGGTAGGGGAGTTTACCAGCTGATCCAGGGCATTTGAGTTGATGAATTCCAGAAAGCGGTGGGCCTGGGAATTTGTACTTGAGTAGTTTTCCCAGTGAATGGTAGGGTAATTGAAATCACCCAGTATCAGGGTGTTTGGTAGGACCTTCATGTTTTCCAGTTTCTCCAGAAAGGTGGAGTGGTGGTCCTGGGTCATGGAGGGTGATCTGTAGCAGGCCACAATTTGCATTGCAGATTTGCCCGATGTTAGTTGCACATGGATGATCTCAGAGGTATCATGCTGTGCCACTAACCTGGAGGTGTAGGTTTCCTTGATGAATATGGATACACCCCCTCCTTTTGTGTATCAGTCCATGTTCTATGGCCGAAATGTGTGGTATGAGTTGTAGCCCGGTAGTGCTGGGGTGCTCTCTGGAGCCTTGAACCAGGTTTCATTTACACAGATGTCGACATTCTCCATACTGAGGAGTGCTTCGAGTGCGTGCATTTTGATATTTAAACTCCTGGCATTGAGTAGCATAACCCTCAGTTTTTTGTTAATTGTACTGTTTATGGAGGTGGGTTTGACTTTTGAGCCTTGCCTAAAAAAGGTACTATAGGGGCAGGAAGAGCCTTGGCCAGTATTCGAAAGCCTAGGGGTGACAGGTGCAAGCCATCCCTTGCGAAACAATGAGGCTTGTCGAGCATGTCGTCCCAGGCTCACAGACACTGTATCCCCTTTGAATGACTCCAGAAGCTTAGCCAATTGTTGAAATTGATCATTTTTTCTTTATACTGAGGTATCATTCTTGGTGAGGGCAGGATGCTACTCAGGGTCAGGGTCATACCAGCCTGGGCTACATGATCAGAGAGCTCTTCCATGTCTCTTTTCATGTAGTCCAGGGAGGTATGTCTCAGGTCATTCACACCAAAAAGAACAATGATGGAGTCATATCTGTACTTGTTTTGGAGTGACCTGAGTGCTTGTGCCATGTGGTGGATTCTGGCTCCCGACAGGCAGCTAACAGTAACCTTCTGCTTGTCCAGCCTAGTGAGTGGGACATCAGTGTGTCTGACTATAGAGTCACCTATTATTAGTGTGTTAGGTATGTTATTTTGCCTTAAGGGCTGTGATTGTGCGGCACACTGATTTTGTGTTTTATGTGTTGTCTGGTTTGTGATGAGAAGTGCAGGTTGTTTGGGTGTCTGCTTTGGAGGTCTCTGATGCTTTTGCAGGTTTTTATTTAGAGCCTCTGAGTATGATTTTGTGTATTTATGTGTATTTTTTTGCCAGTGCTGTTTTAGTAGATCTGTGTGTGGCTGGAGTTGTGGTGCAAGTGTTAACCTTCTCCTCTTGACTGTCTGTTCGAGTCTTGGGTGGAGACAGCTTAGCTTCCAGTTTGGCTGTATAATTGCATCTCTCCCATATGTTAGTGTTTTGTGGTAGGAGGAGAGGGTTGTCTGTGTACATGAGGCAGTTGTAACATTGCCTCAGAATACCCAGATTCACCAGCTGGACTGGAGAGAGCACTTGAAGTTGCCCTTTGGTCATGTCTGAATAGTAGGGTGAGCTGCTTAGTCGCTTGGTTGGTGAAGGATGAATAAAGAGCCTTGCCCTGCTGGGCAATCAGTGTCAGGGTATATTAGTGCTTGCTATTAGGTCTGAGCAAGTGCTGGGCTGTAAGATACTTTTTGAGTGCTTAGGTTGAGAGTTAGACTAGTTTCAAGGGAAAAACTGAAGAGGAGACTTAGTGGAGCCGGGAATAATTTAACCATAGCTAACTGGCACTGCCTGGTGTGCAAAACCATGCAAACACGGTTTTTATAGTAGGGAAATGAAAGAGATAGAAATTAGACCAAAATGGTCAATAAACTACTAACTTCTGGGCTGGAACCACTCCTCCAGAGACAGATAGGTTGCTCAAAGCTCCCCTCTCTCACAGATGAACAGAGAAACTTTCTTCTATCCATGTAAGGTATGGGCAACTCAGAAACTAATATCACAGCCCTGAATTCAGCACTAGCCTGAAAACTGGACTATACTAGCTTAGAAAGACGGGAAACAAAGAATTCTATTTTATTTATTTATTTTTTTTTTTTTTTGAAAAGATAAGGCAAAAACAGTAAAAAATACACTTAAAACAGCTTTAAATGACTACAAACGGTCAGAAAAGGCTATCACACTTTAGTGTGTAGCCTACAACAGTTAAACAAATTATTTAAACAAAAAACTTTTTAAAAGTGCAGGCAGTCAAATAAGTACAATATGTGAAAAAAAACAAGCTTTTAAATCACAATAAATGCTGGAAAATCTGCGTTTAGGTGGAAAGCAGTTAAGTACAGCAAGAAAGTACAGAAAACTGATACTTATTCACTCCAAAGTCTCTCTCGTAAGCTAGAAAGCTTGTATCAGTTTAAGGCTTTCTAGTGCTACCCAGTAGGTTAGTTACAGAAAAGATGGGAAACAAGCGCAGATGTGGTCTTTTAAACAAGAAAGTTGAAAGAGACGGACAAACTGTCCAAACGGTCAATAAACTACAATTTCTGGGCCAAGAACCTCTCCTCTCCTCTCATGGTAGACAGGCTACCTAGTGCTTACCACTCCCACTGATAAGCTAGAAGGCTTTCCTCCAACACAGAAAGGCTTGCAGGGCTCAGAAGCTTATCAACTGTCCTGGATACAGCAACTCTGTATCCGGATTAGGTTAGTTACAGGAAAGGTGGGAAACAAGCACAACTGCGGCTTTTAAACCAGAACATTGAAAGAGATGGAAAAAAAACTGCCCAAATGGCCAATAGCTACAATTTCTGGGCCAGGAACCACTCCACTTGTGGTAGATAGGCTACCTAATGCTTACCACTCCCACTGATAAGCTAGAAGACTCCCCTCCAACACAGAAAGGCTTGGGAGGCTCAGATGCTTACAAAGAGTCCTGGAATACAGCAAATCTGTACCTGGACTAGACTAGTTACAGGAAAGGTGGGGAACAAGTACAAACGTAGGCTTTTAAACCAGCAAGTTGAAAGAGATGGAAAACTGCCCAAACAGCCAAATAAACTACAATTTCTGGGCCAAAACTCACTCTTCCCGTGGAGGATAGGCTACCCAGTGCTTACCACTCCCACTGATAAGCTAGAAGGCTTCCCTCCAACACAGAAAGGCTTGGGGGGCTCAGAAGCTTACAAAGAGTCCTGGATACAGTAAATCTGTACCTGGACTAGACTAGTAACAGGAAAGGCAGGAAACAAGCGCAAACACAGGCTTTTAAATCAGAAGGTTGAAAGAGATGGAAAAGCTTCCCAAATGGCCAATAAACTATCATTTCTGGGCCAGAAACCACTCCTCCTGTGGTAGATAGATTACCTAGTGCTTACCACTCTCACTGATAAGCTAGAAGGACTCTTTCCAACACAGAAGGACTTGGGGGGGCTCAGAAACTTACCAACAGTCCTGGATACAGCAAATTTGTACCTGGATTACACTAGTTATAGGAAAGGCAGGGACCAAACGCAAAACGGGCTTTTAACCAGAAAGTAGAAAGAGATGGAAAAACTGCCCAAATGGACAATGAACTACAATTTCAGGGCCAAAACCCACCCTTCCCATGGTAGATAGGCTACCTAGTGCTTACCACTTCCACTGATAAGCTAGAAGGCTTCCCTCCAACACAGAAAGGCTTGGGGAGCTCAGAAGCTTACCAACAGTCCTGGATACAGCAAGTCTGTATCTGGACTTGACTAGTTACAGGAAAAGCAGGAAACACGCTTAGAATTTTTTTTTTGTTACAGTAAAGCAGCTAAAACAGCAGTAGATACAATTCAAATTGTAGTACAGGCCAGCACACCCAAGCGTGTAGCAACACTCCACCAAATACAGTTCAAATAAATGCAATTAAATTAACAAATGACTAAAAAACAAGTGCAGAAGGCAGTAAATTAGAAGGCTACTAACAAGCAGTAATAAGTGCAGAGTAAGAGCAACTGAACAGATAACAGCACACAGAAGAGCAACTAAGACAGTTACAGTAAGAGCAGATGAATAAGATGTATATATATATATATATATATATATATATATATATATATATATATATATATATATATATATATATATATATATATAGTTTTGTCTATATATATGTCCTTACATATATTTTTACTTTCGCTCTTCTCTTCAATGTTACATATGGGAATATTTTTTAATGGTGACATTTTGATAGTAAACCTATATATATATATATATATATATATATATATATATATATATATATAAAAATCACAAATGCGCTGCTTTTGACTATTTTTTTAGAGTGCCATTTTAATATATCATATGTTTTATTATAAACTCTGAAATCACTGCATCTTCAAGGAGAAATGCAACAATTTCTGAGAAACCATGGTTCAGTCAGTTGGACTATACAAAATAATTCAACAAAGTCATTCTCAACAATCAAGAAAAATAGTCTGTACAGCAGTGTAATTAGGGTGGGGTGAGAGGGGCAACTGCTCCAGGTGCAAAGTGTTGGGGGGCATGATCAGATGATCCAGATCTCTTCAATGAAATACCAGCTTTTAAAAGCTAGTATTGCACTTGCAGTCAAACCTAAGCACTGTAGTGCTCTTTGTCTACTCTATACTGTAGCAACTGCTTGCTACATTATAACAAGAAGTTTGCTACAGTTTAAAAGAAGAATTTCTTTTAACAAAGATATAAGACTCATAAAGCTCCCTTCAGGTAGTGTATAAACTGTAGCAACTGTTTGCTACATTTGTAGCAAGCAGTTTGCTACAATCTAAAAGAAGAAATTTTTTTTAACTAATACACGAGTGATCCATTCTGGAAAGGTACAAACTGTAGCAACTGATGGCTGCATTTGATGCAAGCAGTTTGCTACAGTTTAAAGGAAGATTTTTTTTTTTAACTAAAACATGAGCATGTAGCTCTCCATGCAGGCAGGGTATAAACAACAGCAACTGTTTGTTACATTTGTAGCAAGTAACATACCTCTCAATCCTTTAGTCCAAGAAATCTGGACAAAGCCTAAAATAATGGAAGGACAAAGGCCCATAAATGGGGGATTTTAAATACTGCTGTTATGGACTTAGAAAGCTGCTAAAATAATGGAATTTGTGCCAGCATGCATTTTCTGAAGGATATTAAGTCTAAAACTCAAATGTATGCCATCATTTAGTGACATCAATCCACAGTGATTTGCCAGGAAACCACACATTTTATGAGAAATAGACCAAAAATAAGAGGCAAAAATCTGGGCATTCTGCAAAAATCTGGACAGTTGAGAAGTATGTCAAGCAAAACCAGCCAGAGACACAAAAGACAAAACACTAATCCAACAAAATGGTGAATGACCAGCAGAAAAAGCAGCAGCAAATCCAGCACAGATAATAGTTCCTTAGAAGGTTTATTAGCAAACTCACACTTAAAAACAATAGGAAATATCATTAAATAAAGTGAGATACTAGCGCTTTCATCCTAGTACCTTCCAGAACTTCCTCAGATAAATCTAAAACAGAATACACCCAAGTTACCCTTAAATAACCTCTGTTGAAGCCACAATGTTTCATCTTCTCCAGATTTAAGGTGACAGTGCTCAAAAACATTACATATTATAGCTTTAGCTCCTAAAATCTAACAAACATAAAATTTACTTTTAATTACTTAAAAAACAAATAAGTATGCAACAATAAATAATTTATAAATAAAATATTTAAAAATTAGATGGATGCCTATATAAAATATATCACTGCTAATAAACCATAGATGAAAATTAAAAACAAGCATATTTATAAATTCATTCATTTCCTACCCCATCCTAATATGTTAAACAATGTATTGTAGGTATTATACAAGGATACACAATTGTTGTTCTTCTTTTGGCTTTTCCTGGTTAGGGGTCGCCACAGCAGAACTCCGGTCCGCTAATGATTGGCAGTAGACTTTTACAGTGCCAAGGTGCCAGCTTGACGCCCAACCTTCAATGAAGGCACGCCCATTTATGCATGTCTTTCGAATGCCACTCGACCGCAGGGAGGACATGCAGACTCTACACAGAAGGTGCTCCAGCCGAGAATCGAACAGGGAGAACCTCTTGCTGTGAGGCATCAATGCTACTGCTGCATCACCGCTGCTTCATACAAGGATACACAATAAAACTTTATAAAAATAGATGAACATCAAAAACACAAAAAAAATCCATATCACCTCCACTGGGAACTGGGTTACTTAAGGGCTAAGTTGGTTGTAGTCTGTTTTAGATTTATCTGAGGAAGTTCAGGAAGGTACCAGGATGAAAGTGCTACCATCTCACTTTATTTAATGATACTTTTTTATTGTTTTTAAGTGTGCGTTTGTTAATAAACCTTCTAAAGGAACTTTTATCCATGCTGGACTTGCTGCTACTTTTTCTGCTAGTCGTTCACCATTTTGTTGGATTACTGGTTTGTCTTTTGTGTCTCTGGCTGGTTTTGGAGTTTTGTTCCTGTGTGAATGGCCAAAGGAGGAATCATAGCTTTGCGGATTTTATTCACTGATCCAGGAGGTGAATTATCTGAGTTACGGACTGGTACTTGTAATCTTAGTCAACTTATAGAGATACTTACACAGAGAGTGGATGCTGTGACTGCACAGAGTAGTGGAGGTAATAATGGCCCTCCTTTAGTGGATAACGTGGATGTTCCTGAGAATGGACAATTTAAACCTATTAATGTGAACAGTGTCACGGTAAGACGAACACTAGCTACTGATAATTTAAATCCAGACTGTTGTTTGGACATTAAAGAGTGGTTGAATGCCACTATAAATTTGTCTAATACTACCACTAATGCATTTAATGTTGTTAGGCACAATGTTTCTAGTATTAATGATATGCTGGGGGAAATGGATTACAGGTTGTTTAAGATAAAAAAAGTTACAACTAGAAAATTCATATCTGGTAGCCTCTGTTAAGGAAAATTTAGTACCAAAGGGGTTACAATATTGGGTACCCCACCGGACTGGAAAATGATTCCCCCTTGCATAAAGTACTACTGTTTTTTTTTAATAGACAGGGGCTCGAATATATGGAGCTTCTGATAAAAAATAATAATAAATTGATAGACAATTTGATGGCAGACACTGTTTTATAGGAAAGCAACCTTAGAAACAGTCTTGACTACCTCATATTTAAAAAAAAGAGCATCTTAATATTTTTGCTAATATTGACTACCAACACCTTAAATTTAATGAAAAGAAAATAAAGAAGCTTGAATGTGATCGCAGAGAATACTCTGCTGAGGTAGCCTACCCCAACCCACCTCCTTCGCAACTATGAGGTAAAAAGAAATTTGGACCCCTGTCCACATGTGTGCAAGAAGGACATATTAATGAAGAGGCTGACAGGGGTGATTTTCCTGCCTGTACCACTCAAGTGGGCAAAGTGATTCACTGACCCCATGAGGACCCTGTGAGGTCTAATTACTCCCAGAGGCCATTTGACAATAATCAATCGGATTTTCCCCCCTTTATGAAGGTCAGAGATGTTGAAAGAGAAAAATCAGTGGGGGCCTTGGGGGAATACTGGGGGCAACCAGCACAGAGGAAGAATTATTGGGGGAAATGAGTTAGCGAAAACCCCTGCCAAGGACTGCCAGCTACCAGCATTGAACAATACAGAAAATGCTGTTGTTGATGACTCTTTTTACCTAAAAAGTATTATAAACGATGGAGGTGACTTTAAAATATATAATTTTTCTGATTTTACAGTGAACACTTGTTTAGCAAACTTGTTGGCTAAGAGTTTGACTTTTGTTCCCTCTATGAGAGATAATATTGCAAATGTTATTATAGATTTAAAACAGTACAGACATAAATTGAATTTCAGACTAATTTTTAATGAAACTACTCATGTTCTTTTAGGGTTGAAAATTACTAGTACATATAATCCACCTCTCCACCCTAGTTTAGAATTGTTCAAAATGTGAGATGGATTTAAGGTTTACCCTGGGTTTCACTAATGATCCATAGGTGGAATATAATACTTCTAGAGAAGAAATGAAAGTATTAAGTGAGATTAAGGCACATGAGCTAAGGGTCATGCCACCTGATAAGGGGGGAGGGGTGGTGATTATGGATATGGATGATTATAAGACAAGAATGGAGTTAATATTAAACTCAGGAATTGATGCCCAGGTTAGCATTAATGAACTAAATCAAGCACAAAGGAAAGTAAAGGGTCAGTTAAATGACATATTTATTGAGCGTAGGATTACTGTAGATGAATTTATCTATATGGTTATGCCCTCCCCTGTTACCCCTATAATTTTTGGGATACCTAATATACAGAATTAGTCTGCCACTAATCCACCTATCAGACCCATGCATTTATAAATATGCTTGTTTCTCATTTTCATTTATGGTTTATTTTATATAGGTGTCTAATTTTTTAAATATTGTGTTTATAAATTATTTATTGTTGCATACTTACTTGTTTTTTTAAGTAATTAAAAGTTAATTTTATGTTTATTCGATTTTAGGAACTAAACATATAATATGTAATGTTTTCGTACACTGTCTCTTTAAATCTGGAGAAGAGGAAACAACAGAGATTATTTAAGGGCTAAGATGGGAGTAGTCTGTTTTAGATTTATCTGAGGAAGTTCTGGAAGGTACCAGGATGAAAGCACTAGTATCTCACTTTATTTAATGATACTTTTTTATTGTTTTTAAGTGTGAGTTTGTTAATAAACTTTTTAAAGAAACTTTATCCGTGCCCAACTTGCTGAGGTATGGTAAACAGTTTGTTACAGTTTTAAAAGAAGAAATTATTATTATTTTAATGTGGGAAAGGCTGGTCGGGAGAGGGCAAAGAAATGAGACATGAATGGCTGAGGCAGGGGGGTGTCATGTATCTGGTCATCTGTTTGGTGTGACAGTAGAACGAATGTCCATTTTATTTATTTTTTTATTTATCTAATTTTTGCTCTTTATTTGAATAGCTGAGAAGGTAGGACGCTAGTTTGTGGTAGTTGCATAGCATGCTAGTAGAGCTAGCTACTCTTCTGACTCTCTTTCTCTCTCTCTGTCTATAAATAAATATATATATATATATATATATATATGTATGTGTGTGTGTGTGTGTGTTTACAAATATTTAAATACTCAAATGGCAATGTTGTTAATGCTAACACAAAAGGGATTCACAATGAACTATGCATGCTCTGACATATAACCTCTAAGGAAGCAAAAATTGCTAATTATATATTCCAACTCTGGGATAGCAAAATATCAGTGAAAGGGCACATTTCTTCAACCTTGGTAATGTAAAAATCTTGCAGAAATACCAGTCATCTGTTCTGTTGACCAAACTATGGTGACAAAACAGATGTATATATATATATATATATATATATATATATATATATATATATATATATATAAAACTTTATTTCTCTCTCTCTCTCTCCCCCTATATATATATATATATATATATATATATATATATATATATATGTATATATATATATATATATATATCTATATATATATATATATATATATATATATACCACACACACACACACACACACACACACACACACACACACACACAATTATATATATTTATTTACTTGGAGGTTGAACAAACCTGTTAACCAGCTGCTTAATTGATCAGAAATGATTGGCTAAACGGCTGTCGGCCAAACACACACTCAACATTATGGGTACATACAATCTTCAAAACTCCAAAATGTTAACAACATTACATGTCCAAACTGAAAGAAAGAATGTTGATACAGCAGTGTGCATGCTCTGCCCATAACCATAGAGCACAGAGAAATAAAACATTGTTTTCTGCAGGGAGCAAGCTCCTCTACATTCAGCACACCCCCTGCTAATTATATATACTAACGACAAGCTTGAACAGTCCTCTGGGATGGGCATATTCCCCAGTCCAGAGGACTGTGATATTGCACACCTTTTTACTATATGCTTTATCAACCAAAGTCTGTTTCTTTAAAGTGCAGGAGTGTGGCTACCTCTACCCCAACCATTTGGCAGCTGCAGGGGTAGGGTTGGCATAATGGTTAAGTTCTTTACCTCACAGCTAGAAGGTACAAGGTTTAATTCTGACATCTGGATATTGGCTAGTTTTGCAATAATATGCAGACCTGTAGCCTAGTATTTACCTATATATGATTAATATAACAACCCCCAGTTCATATCTGGGGGTATGAGCAACACTATCCAGTTGACACCATTGCTTGCTATCCAAAGATCTCTATAAGATGGGTATCCTTTCTGCAAAAGAGTTCTGCGACAGTTCTTTGCAAAATGTTTAACCTGTTTAACCTGAGAAGATGCATAACACTTTGTTTGCTTCAGTCCACCTATAGTCCCCTTTTTCATGAGCTCTTCTTGGCATCTGGAGAGGACCATTCCCCAGTTCTAGCCAAAAGAAAGTCTTAGTATTGCTTCTTGTAATACTTAGATGGTGGTCTCTTCTAAGTGCATCAGGTGACAGCTTAGCTGTCACTATATATCCTTAGACAACGGTGTAGATTCCCCTGACTCCAAAGCTCAAAGACCATATCCTGGTAGGAAACCAGGGTTGGACACCACATTTTTAACATTCTGCTCTTCTTTTTTTACTGTTTATATGTTTGCTGGATACTTTTCTCTTCTCTTTTGTATGTCCCCTTGGGGACTGCAACTTTTCATAGAGCTCTACACTAACAGCTTTTAATTTCTGTGGCCTTTTCACAAGTCTTCTGCAAATGAGAAATCCCCTTCCCTTCCTCTTCTTTTATAGCTTCTTTCTGATTCACCAGTTTAGTAAATGCTTTTTCTCTATCTGTAGAGCATTAATTTAATTAGGATAAAACACCAACTTTTGTTCATTGTCTATAACCTTTGTTTCCACATCTTGATTCTTTTGTTGCACTTTTGCCATTCAAAGATGCTTTTCTTTAATTTGTTTTTTTTTTTAGATTACTGCAATCCTTTATAACCACATCTAGTAAAGATTCAGCATTTAATATATTTAACTCAGTAAACTATTCCTGAAGAAGCCTCAGAATACTGGATTTCAATTTGCTAATTTCTTTGGTCTGGCCTTCACTTAGTCATAAGCATTTCTGGCTCAATCAACACCCTGTACCAGTACCATAAACCAGCACCCTACCCCCTCAGCTCTTCTACCGCAGAGTAAAAAATAAAAACACTTTAGTGTAATAAAATAAAACACTTTAGCAATTGGCTTATTACAGTTAGATTGATGCCCCTCCCCCCAGTTCTTTCATTGAACAGCAGCAAAAAAAAAATAAAAAAAAAACCAGGAAAACAGCACTTCACTGTAATAACATCTTATAACAGTTAGATCTATGCCCCCAGCTCTTCAAAAAAAAAAGAGACTTTATTGTTATAAGCCGATCAAGCAGCTGTTACAGTTTAGACCACATGTGGAGTGCTGCAGTGCTCAGGTTTGACTGCAAAAGCCAGTATTATATTAAAGAGAGAACCATATCAGCTGATCATGACCCCTCCAACACTTTTTGCCTAGGAAGTTGCCCCTCTCATCCTGCTCTAGTTACACTACTGCTCTCAATAATTGGCATATCAACAAACTTTCACTTGTGCCTCTTGCAAAGCTTTCACACACTGATACCTAAGTAACGAACACATTCATGGATCTCGTCCTTCTCTATTTGCAGTAAATTTTGGGCACAATCAATTTACATCTGGAGCATCTTTCAGTAGGGTAACTCTCATTTAATCAACCATTTTAAATGTCGAATACTGGAAGTTCAAACGGGGAAGTTCAAAAAATAGAAATGTCGAAGCCGCGGAAGTTCACATTCTTTCCCAGGGAAAGAATTCTGTTGGCTGTTTCCACGGCTTCAACATTTGCTGTACTGTGGTGCAAAAGTTACGGATCGGGTTAAGGTAAGTGTGTGAGTGTGACGGACGTTGGAGTTAGGGTGCGGGTAAGGTAAGAGTGTGAAAGTGACGGACTTTAGGGTTAGGGCGTGGGTAAGGTAAGTCTGCGATAGTGACGGACTTTAGGGTTAGGGCATGGGTAAGGTAAGTCTGCGAAAGTGACAGACTTTAGGGTTAGGGCACGGGTAAGACAAGTGCATAGATAGCTGTGTATGTAAGGTGTAGTGTAGGTTTATTAGGTTTTTGGTGTGCCTGTGTTATGTGTGTGTTTTTTGGTTCAGTGTTGTTATATTTTGAACTTCCAAGTTCAAACATATGGTGTTCGAAATTTTGGAAGTTTAGTTATATGACATAGACCCTTTCAGTACTATCTAAAGTTATTTCTTTTGTTAAAGAAAATGTAGTTTGGGGTAGAATGTTCTCAAGTTGCTCATCTGGATTTTAGGCTTATTTTGGTGGTGTAATTCCTCTGAAACATGTTAATTTCTGGAAATTTAAAACTTCCTGGCAGGATTCATCTTGAGTATGATGCCCGTTAGTCACTTCATGGTGAGTAGAAGCTTGTGCACAGTTCTTAATGTTATTCTCATTCTTTTTGAGTGGGCTTTGCGCAACATGTTTTCACACTGCACATCATTATACTTTGCTTTTAAAGGACAACAGTGGGATTCTATCATTATATGCTCAACCTCTCTGCCCTTTCTCTCCCTATTCACTGTCCCTGCAATGAATAAACAACAATACAGCATGTAAAATATTTTAAATCAACTGTTTTTCTCCACTAGAACAGTACCTTACTGTACTGTGATGGTTTCACTTTCAAAAAACTTTTGTCCCGCCCTGTTAAAGCTTGCTGCAGTCTCCAATTCATTGATGCCATCAACACCTATGAATACAGTCTGTTTTCTGGCCAATTCCTTCCCCAAGCTGACATTTCCACGACCTTCCTAAAAACCCACCCATGCTATGATGTTACAGCTGCCTGGTCCGTTCCCTACCCATACAAGAAGTAAAGGCTAGGACAAGGGGAACAGTACATGAGTCAAGTCTCCTGCTGTGGGCTGTCAATCACAGGTGGTAACAGCTCAAATTACCCTTAGTACTTTGACAGCTAGGGAAGTTAGGTGTGAAGGGGAATGAGAGATGAGTCAAAGTAGTACAATTCAGGCTTCACAAAAGACTGCAGTTTAGCCATTCTAAAAAGAAGCAGCAGTAAAAAGCACTTTGAAAGTCTGTTCTGTGGCATTTGCACTGTTTGTGTTTTAAGTAATCATTGAACGGCATAAAATGTTACTTAAAACTAACTGACTGAAAGACAGCAGTGTATGCATATAAAATCAGTGCAGTGACAGGAGTTTCAGGAAGAAATAGGCATACATGACATCATTTTTTGAGACATGCCCTGCATTATGGAGCAGACTAAACAATCAGAATTATTTCAAGATGCCA
This sequence comes from Protopterus annectens, assembly GCF_019279795.1. Lineage (NCBI taxonomy): Eukaryota > Metazoa > Chordata > Ceratodontiformes > Protopteridae > Protopterus > Protopterus annectens. Next base: position 240,601,206 of record NC_056732.1, on the reverse strand, counting down.
GACCCCATGTGGTCAGACTTATAAAGTATGTATAAAAATATTTAAAAACTTGTAACTAGTCCCAGAGTGGTATTAAAATGTAGGAAACACCAAACCATGATGAAATAAACATGTTTTTTGAGTCTGTGGGTATGGTTCTCCTTTAAGTCAAGAACAGCATCATTAACAGTTTGTAAATGTTTTCAGGAGTCGTGGCCAAGATGGTGGCTTGAGTCCAGCAGATTTTATTTACTCTGTATTATTAGAAAGGTTTTGGCAGGTATTTATTATCAGACTTAATCCAATCAGTGGGAATTGTGAAGGGAAATTTGTATTCTATCTCAAGATCAATTTATATTAGTCATGTCCTCCCTGTGGTCACGTGGGTTTCCTCCGGGTGCTCTGGTTTCCTCCCATATCCCAAAGACATACAGTAGGTGGATTGGACACTCTAAATTGGCCCTAGCCATGAGTGCATACGTGTGTGTGCCTTCCGTGGAAGGTTAGGCGCCGAGCTGGCAACACGACACTGTAAAACTCCACTCCCAATCATGAGCGGACATGTGATCTGCTGTGGCGACCTCTAACTGGGAAAAAGCCAAAAGAAGAATTACTTCTTCAATTGCATTAAACATAAGCTTCAACATTAAATTACACATAAACAATTTAACATCTATAATTGCAGTGAGTGGGAAGAATAAAAGAAAGTCCCTTAGTCAAAAGCTTTCATTCTATATCACTTAAATATAGTAAACATGACATTGATAATATTTCATGTAGAATGTAGAATCTTAGGTCTAATGTGCACAATATTTTTCTCCTTAATTACTGAATTCTCACATATCATAAGTATGTGTTTATCACAATATGTGTTTTGAAGTATGTATGTAATCTAACCCACCATGTCTTACTCAGTTAATGCAACTGCATGGTTCTGAGATGTATTTGCAAACACAGACACTGCCTTTTACATAGAATTGCAGTCCCATGACGAAGTAAAGTCACAGACATATAGACAGTTTTTAAATATTCAGTGCTAAATTACTATAGCTCTATTTACCATGTTTACAAGTAAGTTCTCCTGTGGCAGTGACAGTTAATGAGCAAAGTTTAACATTTTATCCTTTTTTCTCTCTTGTGCTCAGTTCTCAGGCGGTACTAACTCCCAGCATGCCAATACGTCACAAGTCCTAACATTTTGTCCAAACAACCATGATTATAACCAACACCATAAAGCATATCAAGGTTTAACAGTGGAACCCATCTCAATAGCTTGAGCATCACACATGGCCAAATCTCAGTTCCATTTTAACACCTTTGATGCTTCTTGATGTACTCATTGCCAATGTGTCTGGTAAGCCATTACTGTGCTTCCAATTGCACAAATGCAGTTGGCAAGGCTATGCACAAGCTATTACACTTGAGATATCAACTGAGCACCAACTGAAACATTATTTCTATCTTGACTACTCCAGACATAGTTGGTGACAGTAGGAATGTTTTTTCATTTAGAGCACAAAGGTGGAATATTGAGGAGTCCAGGATTTTTGTGGCACTCCTTGTGAAGCACTATGACCAATGGGGAGTATACTGCTTCTCAGTATAAGGATGAGGCTTGGAATAGCTTGACCAAGGCTGTCTCCAGTGCAACTTGCATCCCATACACTGGGGAGCAAGGTCATCATCACCACAGTGCCATGAAGAGGTGCAAGACTGACCTTCTTAACTGAAGGGGAGATGAATTTAGGACTATAAACACCCCTCATTTGTGCACATATACTGACCCAAAACATCTCTGGGATATGACATTATTTAACCAGTCAGCGCAGTTATTCATTATGCTTTCATATATATTTTTCTTTTTCTTACATACAGCTGCAGCAGAGATATCAGAAAACTATGAGCACATCAGCAGTAACTAACTCATCTCAAACAAGTATGAGATAAGTATGCATCTGTTCTAATTTCAAGGCACAGAAGTATTCTTATTCCACCATTGTATATCATTTTGAGCAGGCATACCTTAAGTTTTATATCAAGTCTACATGCCTGCTGCAATACCTCTTGGTTATTGCATTAGGCAATGAATTAATCCTATTAATTATGTGGGTTCAATACCACAAAAGATATTCAATTTTTTATGGACTACTATTTATAAGATATTTTACCTTCAGTACTGCATAACATTAACAATTCAATAGTTGCAAATGCAGTCATTACCTTAGAAAGTAGATATCTGACATGGCACAGTGAAATACATGATTCTATTAGTTATATCATACCATTGTGATTTATTTTATGATAAGTTCATGCCTTTCCATCATACCTGGATGTGGCCAAGGTGTACTTGTGTAGTTCTCATATTGTTTTATGTACTGAAATAATTAAGTAATATGACATGCCATTGATCTAAATATCTATTTTTTGTCTTCCCCACCCTTTATCTCTCCTTTTATTTTTTTAATACATCGCTTCTGTAAACAAAATGACCACCAGCACACAGAGTTAAGCTGACCACTGAGGCCCAGACCACCATACCTCCACAGGTGGCTGCACCTGCACCACCACAGGCAACACAGACAACCAGCATACCTGGGGCATGACCTGTCAGCATTGCCTCCACAACTCCTGCACTACCTGCTCCACTGCATCAGGTAGCTCTGCCTGAACTGCTTAAGCAGTGCTACCCTCTGGGAGCATTAGTAGTGCAGGTGATGATTTTGTCACCTAACAGGGCTGGTTGAGGGTATTATGGAGAGGTGCATCAGTGCCTAAATTTGTAGGACTGAAAAAGTCCTGTGTCATAGTACAAACATTATGCCACATCCAGCAGTGACCCAGGCAGCTGACACAGGAGACAGTGATGACATTTCTGAAGGTGAGGACTAGATTCTCACTGTTTTTAAGCTGGACAAGGATGTGCCTCTGACCTCCCATGCCTATCCCCAATCATAGTGTCCTCAACCCTTTGTGTCCATCACTATCTTTGTATGTCGGCACCTGCTCCATAAACTAGCCCATGTACCTGATCCTCTCATTCCTAAGTATCTTCCCCAACATCCCTCGTTCTCTCTAAAAATGGGCACCTTCCCAATAAAATATTACACCCTATTAATAGCTCTCCACTTTGCTCATGTGCCATCTTGACATACTTTATTTGGTCAAATTGACTATACAACATTATTCTGTTGTCACCCATCCCTGGTGTGGTGACTCTCCAAAGTCATGAAATTGTGTGTACACCACTACATTTATGTTGTGAAGATGTGGATAGCTATGGTGCTCTCCCACCACCCTCCTGCAATTTCCTGTATTCTTTCTTCTGTGTCCTACCCTCTACTTGCCACTAGAATTTTCAATAATGTCTTATCAATTCCCTTTTCACATGTTTAATATGGTCAAAACAGAGAATAACACACAACACACATGGCCAGAAATGGCCTATCAAAAAGCCTACACATTTTGTCCTCAGTATTTGCACAGAAGTTGGCATCACTGACTAATGCTGAGTGATGGTGAATGGCATTTTATCTTCTTATAGCAAAAGCTAAAGATTTTAATTTCAGCCACAGACATTTGGTGACTTTTATACAAATGTACTTGAATCTGTTGTGATATATGAATGCAGAATAAAGGCAGTATTTAAAACATTACCCTAACAGTTGTTAGGCTGCTGGATGTAATGAACTAGATGTTCCTGTGTTGAGTGCTAAGATAATTTTGCTGTCTGTAAACTGCTGTTTTTGCGTAGTGTCATGAGTTAAATTATAGCTACAGTTCAAATTATTATTTCATGTTATTTTATATTTCTATCATTTGGTTAACTTCAAACATCTGTATTTATCTCCCTTTCCAACACTGCAGTAACATTCCATTTCAGTAGTGCAGTAAGGCACCCTTATCCTGCTTATCTCTTAATGTAGGTTGCACACTCCTACCCTTCTTGTTCCCAGTAGCAAGCACTTTATTGTACAGAGCATGACATAGTAATAATGAGGTAATAAGTAACAGTAATACACCATACCAATGACCCTATATGTATCAGGAAAACACTGTTGTTTTTTCTTTCTCTTTCCATCTCTTTCATTCTGTTCACCCCTTCTTCTTCAGTAAGTTGTGTGACATCCCTCCTCTGGGCCAGTGATCAAGGAGTCTCAATCCTCACCATGGACACCAGTGAGGGACATTCACTTGGAACAAAAGTAGATACACAAAGTATTTCCAGATGCAGCTCTCTGCACCAAGCACAATTTTCTTTAAGAGCGCACATGAAGCACATTCAGTCCTGGGGCTGGACCTCCCCTCTCTCTTCAGGTCCACAAATAAAACTCCCAACTGATACAGCTGCAGAGTTGAGTCCTCAGCTGGGTGTTCCAAGCCAATTTATCTCTACCACCCTCTCTGTGAAAGCAGTGCTCTGTGTCCCTTCTCAAAGTAGCTGACATACACACTCTTTGAGATCAATTTTCACACACACACACACACACACACACACACACACACACACACACACACACACACACACACACACACACACACCTGGGAAAGGCTGACATAGATTTACCAGCTATGCCCTCTTTCTGCCCAGACTATAAGGTAGATTCACTGCCAGCAGCCAACTACTTTAAGGCTCTTACAAGGATACATATTTATACTGAGTGAAAATAATTCTAATAGCAATGCTAATGTTGACCAAACAGCAAGGCTTTCAGGAGTGGCCACAATGTCAGAAAATAAATATAAGTGCTCTCAAAGGTTAAAATATTTTTTAAAAGACAAGCCACAATGAAAAGTTTAAATACATTTAATAATAAATATTAAAAGAAGACAAAAATACTAAATATCTATTTACAATAAACACCAGAGTTTTAGACACAGGAAATATTAAAAATAGCACTGATGGAAAGATTCACACAGATGCAGAGAAACAATACCTAACTAATACCACTATATTTTCTTGACTTATCTAAAGAATTACTGTCCCATAGTTCACTTACAAGAGCAAGGTATGATAAAGTGGGTGAGTGGTCTTTCTTCTTATCAGGTTTCATAAACAAACTTGTAAGTGCTTCTATCCCATATTTCACTAATATCTAAAATAATTTCAGTGCTGGCTATAGAATGACATCACATCTGGTCATCTGATTCTGTTGTTCCAACACTAACTCCCCCGACTAGAAGCTGAACCAGAATCTAGCACATATGTGTCATAAAACAAACACACATAGATCTGTTACAGCATCTGGAAGCCTAAAAAAACATTCCAACACTTCTACCCTTCCACAGTAAAAAATAGTTCACCTCTGAGGACAATACAATAGGATTCTTAGTCCTGGTTTTCACAGACATTTTGTCTCTGGCTGCAATCTGAACTGTAACATACAATCTTTATGGCCTAAACCAGGTAATTTAATTTCAGACTATTTTTCAGACTGAGATTAACCTCTTTTCTTCCAGTATCCTCTTTTACAATATATTCATTTCAACAGTCAGTTACAATGCCATCTGACACAGGTGTATTTATTTTCTGTCCAGCAGGACCCACTGTTGGTACATTTTTAATACAAGCAGCTTTGTAAATACATTTTCAACACAAGCACCTGTACAAATCAGTTTGATATAAAATGACATGACAAATAATTATTTACAAAATTCCAGCTAGCTATGCTGGCATATGTTACACACCCACTGCCCTACTCCTCCTGGCATAGCTGGCACTACCTCACATCATCACATCACTTCCCCCTTTGAAGTCTCAAGCCAGTTTTGAAGTGACCCTTGAGATATGTGGCTTTAGGCACATGAGCCTGTCTGGGTACACATTAACCCATACCCTGTCTTGACAGCCCATCTTCCTTGACATTTCTGACCCAACTACAGTGCTGCACTGTCATATGTTATGCCTACAACCCTAGGCTCCACCTTAATAACTTGGCATTTTGCTGGCTGGCTCAATGTAGCCATGTTAAGGGATTGTGGTCTGTAAGTATAGTGAATTTCCTCCCATACAGATATGGTTGAGGTTTCTGCAGTGTCCATACTATGGCTAAACATTCTTTTTCTACAGCTGCATAGCATTCCTCCCTGGGTTGGGGTCTATGGCTGAAATATACAACTGGGTGTTCTTCTTCCTCTGAGGAAACCTGAGTACAGCCCCCACCCCATGGCTCACAGCATCTACCTGCACAACAAATGATTTTCTGTAATCTGGACTAGCTAACACAGGGAGTCCTCCCAAAGCCCATTTTAAGCTTTTGGAATGCTTGCTTGTAGACTGCAGTCCACACTACCTTATCTGGTCTGTTTTTCCTTGTTTGGTCTGTGAGGGGAGCAGCTATTGTACTATAGTTGGGAATAAACTTTCTATAGTACCCTGCTGTCCCCAAAAATGCTCTCACCTGCTTTTTGGTAACGGGGCAGGCTACACCAGAATAGCTTCCACTTTGGCAGGTTCTGGCCGGACCTTACCACTTCCCCACACTATGTTCCAAGTATGAGACCTTTGCCATACCCACCTGATACTTACTAGGCTTAATGGTCAACCCTGCTCTTTGCAGCATGCCCAGGACCTCTCTGACAGTCTAAAGGTATCCATGCCAGGAATGGCTGTAGAAGGCAATATCATCCAGGTATGCAAAGGCATAATATCCTGCTCCTGTTAGGATACAATCTACAATCCTCTGGAAGGTTGCTGGGGCATTATTCATCCAGAAAGGCATCTTTGTGAACTTGTATAATCCAAAAGGAGTCGAAAGGCTGACCTCTTTCTCTAGCAGTAGGAGTCAAGGGCACCTGTCATTAGCTTTTTGTCAGTTCAGTAATAGTCAGATACTTAGCCCCACCCAGCTGCTCTATGGCTTCTTCTGTCCTAGGCATGGAGTAGGCATCTGACTCTGTGTGACTATTTAGTTTTCTGTAGTCCACACAGAACCTGATGCTGCCATGTTTCATTGGTACCAACATCACTGGGGAGGCCCAGGGGATGCTGGACTCTTGGATTACTCCCATTTCTAACATTTCCTGTATCTCCTCCTTCAACATCTGTCTGACTCACACAGGCACCCAGTATGGGGCCTGCTTAACAGGCCTTTGGGGTCCTGTATCCACATGATGCAGCACCAAGTGAGTGCACCAAGTTTTCCCAGTGAACATGCCCCCAACTCCTGTAACACAGCTTAAATTTCTCAAATCTGGATAGGGGATAGCCACTGGGGCATTGCTACTGCTTCCACTGAGTTGTCAGTCTAAGCTTCAGTTAGGAGATCAATCACCAGAGCCCCCTCAGACTCCTTCTGCCATCCACTGCATATCCTCGGCATCAGGACCACCTTAGCATGGTGAGGTTTCATCATGTTAACATGGTACAATTTGTGCCCCTGTCTCCTGCCTAGCAGGCTTAACATGTAGTTAACATCACTGATCTTCCTTACCACTTCAAAGGGTTCCTCCCAAGCTGCCTGCAGGTTATTGTGTCTGAAAGGAATGAGCACCATAACCTGTTGTCCCACTGCATACTCTCCAGCTCTAGCATTCCTGCCATGCCAGACCTACCTTTTTCTGCTGTTGGGCACCTGCCAGGTTTTCCAAGGCCAGGTCCGTGAGCTGCTTAAGCCTTGTCCTGAGGTTTAGGACATATGCCACAACAGACTCCTTGTGAGTTTCACACTCACACTCTCACTCATCATGAATCAAATCTAAAGGACCCCTCACCCTATGCCCCTATAGCAAGGGTGAAAACCTGTGGATTCCTGGGATACCTCTCTGTATGCAAACAGCAGACGGGAAAATATTTGTCCCACTCTCTCTTAAACTGGTCTGCAAATGTCTGTAGAATGATCTTTAGCGCAGAGTTTAACCTCTCCCCGAGACCATTCATCTGGGGGTGGTAGGGGGTGGTGTATAGGTACTTTACCCCAACAGTGCTCCCACAGACAAACCAACAGGTCTAACATGAAATTGGCACCTCTGTCAGTCAGTATTTCTCTCAGGAAACCTACCCTGTTGAAAATCTCTAACGAAGCATTTGCCACCTTCTCTGCTTCAGTGGAGTACAGAGCCACTACCTCAGGGTATTTTGTATTATAATCTACAATCACCAGTATATACTTTTTCCCTGTGGAACTTGGGTCCTCAGAGGCCTCATACTATCCATAGCTACCCTCTGAAATGGCTCATAAATCACAGGCAAAGGCATGAAAGGAACTTTGGCCTTGTCTCCTGTCTTGCCTACTATTTGGCACTGCTCACAAGTCCTGCAGTACCCTGTTACATCCCTTGTAATCCCAGGCCAATAAAAGTTCTGCATAATATGTCTCTTGGTATGCTTTATCTACAGAAGGAATGTCATGGGCTATGGCTAGAAGTACCAGATGGTAGGCTATGGGCAATACCAACTGCTGTATTACCTCACCATCTAGCCCTCCCTCAGGAGTCCACACTCTATACAGTAACCCTTTGTTCCAGTATACAGACTGTCCTTTTCCTTGAGAATCAGGTGCCTCCCTAACTACCTATTTCTCAAGCCAATTAGTGTAGGGTCCAAGAGCTGAGCCTATCTCAAATCTACCTTTGTGACCCTTCCCAGCTCCCCTTCCACAGGCAGTCTGGTATCCTCTGACAACAGTGCCTCACTGTCAGACTGGGTTCTACCACTCACATCTGCCCTTGCAGTCACTCTATCCAAGGGATCATCAGTACCAACTAGCAGCTGTGGCTCTCCTTCAGGCTCACTGCTACAGGGTAGCTTCCTCCCTGAAATAGCCACCTCACCAGCACTAGCTTCAGGTGTAGGGTCTGTCTGGGTCTCCCCCCAGGCTACCAGCCCCACATTCCTGTCTCTAGGCCTGACTGCATGTAACTGCATGCACACAAGGTACTGATTTATCAAAATTATTCCCTATCAAGACATCTGCAGGGATATCCTTAAACACTCCTACTTGCTTGCTTCCCTTTCCACCCTCCCAGTCAAGATGAACCCTGGCTAAAAGCATTTGGTCTGGGGTCCCTCCTAAAGCTCTGATTGAAGTGCACTGCCCAAGCAAGTACTGCTCCTCTTTAACCACTACAGGCTTCACAATGGTTATGTCAGAGGCTGTGTTGCTCTTAGCAGTGGTCGGTTTTCCATCCACTAAGATAGGATTTAAACTCTGGTGATAGTCTTGTACCCTTGTTGTCTCCAGACAACTTATCACTGGCATACTGTTATTCCCACTTGCTGGCTCCTCCATCGTTTGTTCCCCACATTGTTTACATGGACATCTGTGTATGCTACATGGCCCCACTGATTACATTTAAAACATCTAACCCTTGATCCTGGCCATAAACCTAAATTAGTAGCTTCCCCTGTTACTGTGAACTCTGTTGGGATGTTTAGGCTGCCCATCATGGGTTTCCTTATAACCATGTTCAGCACTGGGTATCCCCTTTTGTGCAGTGATGCCCTACTTTTTCCCAGCTCATCTGCAGAGTAACATACATTCCAGGTCTTCCAACCATATTCTCATGTCCTCAGGCAAAGTGCTAAGGGCTTGTTCCCTCACCAAAAGGTCTGCCAGCCTTTCAAAACTGGTGACCTGACACCCACTCACCTACCTATGAAAATAAGTGCTTAACTCAGCAATATAATTACATACACTTTCATCTGCCTTGCGTCTATGCTCACAAAACTTATTTTCTGCAAGCTTCAGGTGCTAAAACATTCCAATAAACATTGTTTAACTTTATCATAGTTTAAATGATCAGTATCAGACAATTTAGAAACAGCAGTTACAGCTTTAGCATGGAGTAAGGGCATCAGGAACTGTACCCAGAGCCCTTGGTCAACATTATGCTGTTTACACACTTTTTTCAAATATATGAATAAAACTTTCACAATTATCACCCTCTATAAACTGTGTAAGTAATTTACTGACCTTTATTGCTTCTGGGGTTCGGTTATTTCCTTCCCCATTACCTCTATGACCCTGACAAAGAATCATCATCTCCCTCTCATGTTGACACTGCTTCTCATTTTCCTCAGCCTCCAAACACTGCTTTCTCTCTGTATATTCTAATTCCAAACATTTGTCTGCAGTTCAAGTCTCTTTAACTCCAGACAGATTTTTAAGTCCTCTGAGGAAAAGGTGAACTATCCTGTTTCTGAGGGCTGCACATCTCTACCGACAGACAGGTTGTCTTCCTGGTTAGTGGTCTGGGCTACAACTGTGACTAATGCTGAAATCATTTCCTGTTTAGTCAGGTTGGCATGCACCAGTCCTTTGGCTTAACACACCTTAGCCAACTGGTTCTTTGTCAGCTTGCCATAATCCTTTGCTGACATGTTTGCCTGCTTCCCCTGACTAAACTAAACTAAACTAAACTAACAAAAAATAAATAAAACTGTTGTAAAAATCAGACTCTGTTTATGGCTAGTGTGACTAAACACCTTCAGTGACAACTGCCTACAGGCTACACAAGTTCAATTAATATCCACACCACTGCTCATCAATATGTGACATCCCTCCTCTGGACCAGTGATCAAGGAGTCACAATCCTCACCATAGAGGATGTTCACTTGGAGCAAAAATAGATACACACAGTATTTCAAGATGCAGCTCTCTGCACCAAGCACAGTTTCCCTTAAGAGCACACAGGGAGGACACTCAGTCCTGGGGCTTGGTTCCCCCTCTCTCTCTCTCCAGGCCCCCAAATAAGACTCTCCACTGACACAGCTGTAGAGTTGAGTCCTCAGAAAAGTGTTCCAAGCCAAGTCATCCACCACTCTCTCTGTAAACCTGTAAACCCAGTGCTCTGTGTCCCTGCTCCAAGTAGTTGACACACACACTCTTTGAGATTTGATTTTCACACACACACACACACACACACACACACACACACACACACACACACACACACACACACACACACACACACACACACACACACACACACACACACACACACACACACACACACACACACACACACACACACACACACACACACACACACACACACACACACACCTGAGAAAGGCTGAAATAGATTTACCAGTTATGCCCCCTTTCTGCCCAGACTATAAGGAAAATTCACTGCCACCAGTCAGGTACTTTAAGGCTCTGACAAGGGTACCCATTTATACTGAGTGAAATTAATACTAATATCAATGGTAATGTTGACCAAACAGCAAGGCTTTCAGGAGTGGCCATAGTGTCACCAAATAAATATAAGTACCCTCAAAGGTTAAAATATTATCTAAAAGATCAACTACAATACATTTAAATATATTTAATAATGAATAATAAAAGAACATGAAAATACTAAATATCTATTTACAATTAACACCAGAGTTTCAATCACAATAGCACCAATGGAAATATTCTCACAGATATAGAAAAACAATACTTAACTAATCGCACTATACTTTCCTGACTGATCTAAAGAATTACTATCCCCTAGTTCATTGACTAGAGGCAGGTGTGATGAAGTGGATGTGTGGTCTTTACTGTCAGGTTTCACAAACAGAATGTTGTGTCTCTATCCCATCTCTCACTAATATCTAAAATAATTTTAAGTGCTGGCTATAGAATGACATCACATCTGGTCATCTGATTCTGTGGTTTCCACACTACCTCCTTGACTAGAAGCTGATCTAGCACATATATGTCATAATACACAGATATAGAGCTTTGCTAAGATGTGTTACAGCATCTGGAAGCTATAAAACCATTTCAACACTTCCACCCTTCCAGGGTAGCAATTAGTTCTCACCTGAGAATAATACAGTAGGATTTCTAGTCCTGGTTTTCACAGGCATTTTGTCTCTGGCTATAATCAGAACTATAAGATACAATCTTTATGGCCTAAACCAGGTAATTTAATTTCAGACTATTTTTCAAAGTTATGGGGACTGAGATTAAACTATCATCGTCCAGTATCCTCTGTTACAATATATTAATTTCAACAGTTGCAATACAGTCTGATGTACAGGTGTATTTCTTTTCTGTCCAGCAGGACCCACCGTTGGTACATTTTTAACACAAGCAGCTTTACAAATAGATTTTCAAGACAAGCACATGTACAAAGAAGTTTGATATACAAATGACATATAATTATTTACAAAACTCCAGCTAGCTATGCTGGCACATGTTACACATACACTGCCCTACTCCTCCTGGCATAGCTGGCACTACCTCACATTGCCACAAGCTGTCAGTGTCCTTCAGTTGTGTGATTTACAGCATGTTAAATAGGAGTTCATTTGTAGTGTGACAAGATAATGTTCAGATTGCTAGACACATTTTGTATACCTTCAAGGGTGCTATACCAGGCATTAGCTAAGTGTTTATGATTGTTTTTAGTACAGTGTTCTGTCTGTTGCTATTGCTTACATATTGTTATGAGCCAGGATATCCTGACTCTCTCAGAAGCTACTTGGTCCCTGTCTCCCTCTCCCCCTGTCTATGTATCTTCTCTCTTATGTGTCATTACTCTTTCTCCTCTGCATTTGCACAATGTCTGGCAGCAAGCACCAACTGCAACTTAGCCTGAATGGAAGTACATAGCTTATGGCAAAATGTTTTGAGTTTTTGCCTTTAAGCCATATTAGTATGATACCCTTCATGTGACTGTGCTTAGCTATGTATAGCCAAGTTAATCTACTTTTGAAAAAGCTGATGAGATGAATGTAAGCATACAGTTGTCAAGAGGTTAATACAGAGTAATATGTACATTTGCCTTTTCTATAATCTGTTGTTTATGAGAATTTCATGAAGTTGGATTTTCTATGTGGTATGTTTAGATAATACTTAGGTCTGTAGATTTTTCTTGGAATACTCTCAAGGTTTAAATTCAGATGAATGCCAAAGTGTTTTTGAATGTTTGCTATGACTCCTGTGGGTGTAACTGCTACACTTTTTCTTAACACACCATTTATCTGCTGCTGTATCAATGTGCTTGCTCCCTATTGTGAAGCCTGTCTTGTACAGATCTTGCCTGAAGTACAACACGGGTCTATATCATAACATCAAAGTCTCAAAACTTTGAATGTTATAACATCAAAACCAAACCCTCAAAGACTGACATCGAAGACAGAGAACAGCGATTTTTTTCCCTGGGAAAACAATCGCTGTTCCAGCACAAAACACAACAGACACAAACACTAAAAACTGTTTCCAATGTGGGGGGGGGGTGGCTTCACAAAACAAAAATATGAATTTAAATGTTTAGCTAACTGTAACACCTGTCAAATTGTTTATCTTGCGACTTGCAATAAATGTAAAAGTTTTTATATAGGCAAGACTATTAGAAAGTTAAAAGAGCGCATAATAGAACATAAGTCTGAAATTAGAAGGGAAATCATGACAAATGCATTAAGTAAACATATTAAGGAAAATGAAGGGCATGCGTTTAAGTTTAGAGTGATTTGTGAGGTTAACCTTGGTTTGAGAGGGGGTGATATTAATAATGCTTTAGAACTGAAAGAACTTGAATGGATAATTAGATTAGATGCAGAACAACTACCTGGATTAAATGAAGCGACTAGTCTGAAACCAGTTCTTGTCAAAAGACAAAGAGAAAATATTTAGATTTCATTACATTCTACACTAAACACACCAACAAATTTGATTGAGTAACAGTGAGATATGTAACATTTTAATATTTTTTACATTATTCATAGTATTGTTGTGTTTTATTAATTATTCTCTATACTAATTATGAAAGTTATATGAAATATTCCATGAATGTATATGGGTATATGTGTATGTTCTAGCATTTTATATTATAGGTGTTTTAAAATTTACATACTGTTTTTTAAGAGATTAATTGTTTGAAGAATTTGGTAGGCAGGCTGAATCATGTGATGAAACTGTGTTCCTATTTAAATGTTTTTAGATTCATTCAATTTTATGTACTGATGAAGGGTGGTTAACCCGAAAGCTTTGCTTCCATTAAACCTTTTGGTGTATAAGTGTATTGGATTTTTGAGTATTCCACCATCCCATTTTCTCAGTTTTACCAAAAACATTTTCTCTGCAACATATTGATGATGATGTCATCCTGTCAAAAGTGCACTCTCCCCATAACAGCCAGACTTATCCTGTGGTACTTGCATCTAATACTGTGTTCTAAAGATTGTGTAACTAGTTAGGTAGGTGGCTCAAATATGACAGTGGTGAACTTGTGTTTGTGTGGTTCTATTGTCGTGGAAATAAAACTTCAACAACAGATGTACTGTGTCCACTTCCACTCAAGAGAAAACTTTAAACACAGCTCCCTCTGTAGTTTATCCCACTTTTAATGCAAATGTCTTCTCTGCGGTACATTGATGGGGTCATCCTGTCAAATGTGCACTCCCTCCCTTTGAGAAGTAAACTTGTCCTGTGGTGCTTGCAACTAACACTGTGTTTTCTCAATTGTATGACCTAGAAAGGTCTGAAGCTCAAAGCTCACAGTGGAAAGATTGTGTTTGTGACTTCAATGACAGGTATGTATAGCTTCATGAATGAATATGCTGTGTCAACATCCAGTGAGGGGAAGAGTTTAATATGGGGCAGGATGCCCCTACCCAATTTTGCCACAAACATCTTCGCTCTGTCCCACTGATGAGGTCAGCATGTCAAAACTGCTCACTGTATCCCTGCAGCTCAGAATTCTTCTGTTGTGCTTGCTGCTAATATTGTGTTGTAGAGACTGTGTAAGCAGATACGTAGAGGGATTGAATCCAACATTAGGTAATTAATGTGAGTGTGTGTACTGTCATGTACAATTGTATCTGTAACAGCACCCCTTATGTAAACTTATTGTATTGTATTTCATGTCTTCCTCCAAACATTTATGTATTACTGCAATTGTTTTCTTCACATTGTACAGCTTTAATGGACATGAGAACTAACATAACATGTCTTCTTATATGGCATGATGCCAGATCATCATAAAATATGATCTGCCCTGTATTTTAATGCTTTCTTTTGTGCTTGTGCTTTTTACATGCTGTTATGGCAGTGTTTGCTGTAATGTCTTGTCAGTATTCCCATTATAATCATGTATTACATGTGCTCCATTTACAAATGGAGACCTTGAACTACTGGAGTATCATCAGATCTGTATTGTCATTTCTCACTTGTATTTTCATTGTTATTATATAACTGTTTATTATGCACATGTATATAAAACACATTTGTCAAAGACATGTGTCAGTATCATATATTCCCCTATCTATGGTTGTCTAATAACAAATATTAAAACATGTCCCTTTTGGCTGTGCATGATACAGCTGCTATACATCTCATGCCTTGTTTATACAAGATGGTGTGCAGGATACAACACTACAATCAGTTGTCACATGAACATTCCCTGTATATACATTTCATTTTCAATAACTGTACTGTATGTGAATGGCCAATGATGTATCCATTGTCCTTGGTATTATCTCATCTCAGCATGTTATCAACATTAATATCACTTTACTCAGGGGCAGCTTGTGCTATAGGACTGCAGTCCCCCAGCTATAGAAAGAAGAAAAACAAAATAAAACAATCAAATTGCAAGTCCCAGAACTCAGCACATGCGTGATTGGAGTTCCTGGAACTCAGAGAACTCCAGATTGCTGTGTCAGCAGTCCAGATAGGGGGAAAAGCATCTGTGCCCTGCAGATGCCCAGAAGTCTATGCGCATATAACAAAAGAACTCTGGACTGCATATACAGGCTGGAGCCTACTCTCATGGGGAAACTAGCCAAAATGACAGTTAGCTTGCTCAGGACAAGACTGAGGATATGGTGTACCTGCAGATGAACACAGGTACTGGTGTGAGTGTGTGTGAATTGCCCCAGTTGCTATATACTGTTGGCTAGAGAACTCAGGATACATGGTGGTGGGTAGAGAATACTGCAGTCTTGAACCCTGTACCTTGGGCCCAGGTGGCAAGAGCTTGAATTCCCTACCCACCACCATTTGTAAAAAAATGTGCAGATTTTTGCCTCATATGTGTTCTGTTCCATTCCTCATAAAATCTGTGGTTTCTGTATTTTTGTTTCTTTACACAGGCAGTAGTGCAGTGGTGCAATGGTAGCATTGTTGCTACTGGTACTCTGGTTAGTTCATTGACTGGAGTGCCTTCTGTGTGGAGCCTGCATGTCCTCCCTGTGTTTGTGTGGGTTTGTGCTGGTGTTCTCCCATCTTGTTTCTCCCTGGGGCTCTGCTGAAAATTGGCTTTTGTTCCAAGTCAGACTTTCCTGGTTAACAAATGTTAAATAAATAAAAATGACAGGCATTTGAATTTCAGACTTCATATTCATCAGAAAGTACATGGTAACACAAAACGTTTTATTCTAGCAATTTTCTAAGTTTATAAGATGGATATTTAAAATTTGTCCTTATTTTTAGGACTGTATTCCCCCATTATTGGCTTCATCCAGGTTTTTTGTGCTACGATTGAGAGCTGTGGTGAGAACTGAATTCACTGAATATGTTTGGGGGCTGTATTGCCCCATTACTGGTTTTGTCCAGGTGTTTTTTGCTAAGAGGTTGAGAGCTATAGTGAGAACTGAATTCACTGAATATGGTTGGGGGCTATATTCCCCCATTATTGGCTTTGTTCAGGTGTTTTGTGCTAAGAGGTTGACAGCTATGGTGAGAGCTAAATTCACTAAATAGTAGCCATTTAAGTTTCAGTCTTCCTTTCTTTCACAAAACAGATGATTTGGCATAGTGGTATGTTGCTCTGATTGTTTTGCAAGGGGTCCTGGGTTCAAGACTTGACAGTGAAATGTATGGTGGTAACAGCATTTTATTCTAGCAACCTTCCAACATTATACAAGCAATGTTTAAAATGTGTCCCTGTTTTTTGGCCTTTTGTCCACCCCACCCCCCCAATAAATTTTGGCTTTTTCCAGATTTCTTGTACTGCAAAGTTCAGAGATACAGATGAGTGTTGAATAGATTGTACAAGGAGCTGAGAGCTGCAGGTGAACAAAAGTTTAGTGCTGCTTATGCTGAGTCGGCCTGCATTGTTACTAGCACAACAGGCAGTGTACTTGCTTTTGATGCAGAAGGCTGTGGGTTCTACTCCCACAGTAGGTAGATGTATTGCTGATACTGTACTGTGTTGTAAAGGGTGGATGCTGCAGTCCTTTTTTGGTAAAGATACCTAATAACTAAGAAGCTGTTATCAGTTTGCCATCCATTCCCTATTGCAATATTACTAGCTTATCATTTATTTAATGTAACATAGGCAATTTATTCCTTAAAGGCAACAGGCACTTTATTTGTAGATGAAACAATGAAATATAAAGTTGCTTCCTGGCAGCAACCTCTTCATAGTTACATATCTCTTTAATGTGGAATTATTTAGATGACTTTTACTTCTTCAGAGATTGTACATATTTACTGATACTGGTGGATTGTAGAAGTTCGAGTAGACTTTTATGATGGAAATGTTCTGAATTGGGCAGTTTTATCATTATTGGTGCATGCATTTTGTTTCAATGTTTACTGGAAAAATGTTCAAAACAATTAATTTAAAATGCCTTCTAAAACTGCACTGTATTGTACAAGGAATATAATGTAATACAATCAGGAAAGTGTATCAAAGAGCATGTGTATGTTTTGTGTGCAAGGGGCCTGTGATTTGAAAACAGCCCAAACTTAATCTTTATCTGCCACTGGCAAAATGTATTTTCTTTGAATGTGGGTGTCAATGCTGTTTCAATGAATGTGAGTTTCAAGGGCAGATACGTTTTAATGCTAAGTCTATTTTCATTGTGAGACTGCATTGCTTTGTTTAGCAGATATCTATTAGTGTTTGTGCTGTAAAATGCAAAATAAAACGTTCAAATGAAATCCAACTCATTGCAGAAGTAAAGCAGCATGCACATTACAGTGTTTATTGTAAATGGGGCAAAATAACCAAGGAATGGGACATTGGAATGGCTGCAGGGATAGGCTCCATTCGACCATGATTTTGTGAGGGGGGAAGGGCAGCAAACTCAAAGACTGCCCTGGCTGAACAATGCCTCTCAACTGCCAGATTTTTGCAGAATGAATATATTTTTACTTCTTATTTTTGGTTTGTTCCTCATAAAATTTGTGGTTTTCTGGCAAATCATTTAGGACTGAAGTCACTAAATAATGACAGACATTGAGTTTCAAATGTCATAAGCTTCAGAAAAATGCATGCTAAAGCAAGACCTGTTATTCTATCAACTGTCTAAGTTTATACAAGAGCCAATTTTTAGTACTGTTTGTTTGTCCCCGATATATTTGGCCTTGTCCAGATTTCCTGCATTAAGTGGTTGAGAGGTATTTGCAAATAAATTGCTTTATAGAATTAGGAATATCCTAACCTCTCAATTGTCCTCAGCTTTGACTCAAAATGTTGCTCTCCCCCTAATAATCCCTCTGAAAAATGGCAATTTTGGAAGAAAACGTGGAGGGCTTACAATTATAAATAACTTTAATGATCAGAGTTATAGATTACTTTTATTTCAGAAATGCATGCAGAGTCTCTTATTTTGTCAGCTGCTCAAGTCAACAGTACTAATATTAAAAAGGTTCCCAGCTGTATTGTGTGGCAATTTTATATTTTTGCATCACATTTTTGGTCCATTTTTTCATAAAATTGTGGTTTTCTTGCAAATTAATGGCAAATCATTAAAGATTGAAGTTAGAAAATAATGGCAGACATTTGAGTTTCAGATTTCATACCCTTCAAAAAATTCATACTAATGCAAGACCTGCTACTATTCTATTATCTTTCTAAGTTTATAAGAGCAATATTTAAAAAGTGTCCTTATTTTTAGGCCTTTGTCCCACTTCTATGTATGGCTTTGTCCAGATTTCTTGTTCTGAGGTTGAGAGGTATGAGTGTCAGAGCCATCACCGTCAGCCAGAGACATATCAAATTGTGACATACTTTTTGCACCCCACCCCCCCATGTAGTGACTCTGAATGAGTCCAAGCAAGGCAAGGAGCAGTTATGCAGTGTAAGTGTGCAGAGTATTCCCCCTTCCAAGGTAGACACAAGTAAGATTTTGCAGAATGTTCTAGTTTTCTGTCATATTTTTATACTGTTGATTTATGCTTCTTATTATTCAGAAAATGCAAGCTGTTGCAGTGCCCTGCTGCTCTATGTTTAAGTAGCAGTGCTTTAATGACCATCAGATAAGCTTGTCAGAGATTGTAAGATGCAAGTAAGCTTTAATAAGCATACTGTTAAAGAACTACCAACACTGAAAGCCTTTTTGTTGTTGCCATGCAGAGAATATTTACATAATTAGATAACGTATACGCCTTAGGTATTGAAATGCATACATCAGTATTTGTAATAAAGCACAGGATTACAGTATTTTCAGAAGCTCATTACATTTGTTGGAGACTTGCAGTAATCTTTGCAGGCTTTACCCATAAACTAAACAGAATGCCAATCTATCATGTGTCCTCCATAACTTGCGCAGTAATCCTTTAAGCAATTTATCTTGAGCTTGTTTCTTGTTTGCTGTTAACTTTTTACTTTGATCATTTCTTCCCCATGAAACAAGTAGATAGTTGTCAGGCAGCTGGTCTTGTTTGGATAAGAAACATTTTTACAAGTGGGGGTATCACAGAGATTGCTACTTTCAGCATGTTACTTGGTACTTTTATAAAGATGAATATAAATTATAATTAAGACTGCAGTGCAAGGAGAAGTGTTTTGAGTTGAGTGCTGCTTGTTTTTTTTATACATGATTTTGACTGGCATTCCAGTAATGTATTTAAAAAGTAATTTATTTTTTCATGCCTTACAACCTTTTTGTTTCCATACAGATATTAAGTAAGCTGTCATGTAGCTAATGCATTGAAATATTTTTTTCTTCTACACTTCATTTTGTCTTGATTGGACTCTTGTAAATATGGTTTGGCACCCAGGGTAGCATATTTAACTAAAGTTCCAGTTGTTGTGGTTTTGAGTGAGCATAGCTCCACCCCTTTCTAGTTGACCACACCCCTTCCCATTGGCCCCACCCATTCAGCTGCCTCCTGCAGCCACCCTTTAATTTGAAGTCACCAGCCGCCACTGACACACACACACACACACACACACACACACACACACAAACACACACACACACACATATATATATATATATATATATATTTATTTATTTATTTATTTATTTATATATGTATATACAAGTCTACTTCTAAATTTTGAAGTTTCAAAACTTTGAATTTCTTATGGTCAAGACCATAAGATCGAAGTTTTGAAATTTCAAAATGTAAATAAAAAAATAAAAACATAATTTTTTTTTTACATTTTTACAGTGGGGCAAGCCCCCCTGCACCCCACACATCCCTGCTAATTAAATATACCAACTCTGAGATCATACTACATTGAGGAAAATGGTAAACATACCATTCTGCTCTGTATAGCAATCTCCATTTAAATGGTTGGAAGTTCACAACTCCAATCTTATGGTCTCAACCCTAAAAAATTTGAAGTTTTGAAATTTCAAAATTTAGAAGAAGACCCATATATACATATCACAGTACCTGTGTAAAACTGATCAAAGAACAATGTTATGTATACTAGTACAGCACAACAAAATGAAATACATGCATGTAACCAGGTACATATTAAAAGGGTGGTTGTGTGTCAATGATAACATGGGTATACACATGTACATCCATGTAAATCAGTGCATATGTACTACAAATCCATACACAGGGACATATACGTTAACCCTTGTATACATGTCTTAACATAAGCTATGTTCAAAAAACTGTTTAGTTCCATAAGCAAGATACAGACAAAAAGGGAGTCATGAATGATGCTAAACAAAGTATTACCTCCGTATATTCAATAAGGGATTAGTGAATCTTAAAGCAGTATGTTAAGGCTACATGTGCACAAGTACCTGCCACAATACTCTGAAACAATAGTAGTATTGAATTGTGTATTACATGCCATGCACAATAATTGCTTATCATGGCACATGCAAGGTCATTGTTTCAGCACAATCTTATATAAGGTATAAAATCAAGGACACGTCATATTGTTGAACAAATATATGAGAGCAAAATTCAACATACAAATGGATGAATAACATGCAAATAAACACACTTGTCTGGCCTCACTCTGTTATATGAGAAGATGGAAATAATGCAGTATGTGACTTGCTGTGATCTAAGCATAGACAGGAACAACACAAGAACAGTTGTGTCCCACTTATGTTACACTAATTGTGACAGTCACATTTGTTACATACAGGGCCAGAGTGTATAGGACAAAACAATATTATGCTGCTCTGTATGAGTAGGAGTGCACACTCATACAGAATGAACTGAATGAAGAAGCAACATCTCTACCCATATGGAGCACTGTATGCAGTCATGACAGCATATGATAATTATGTAAATAATAATGGCAACTCATGTGCCATTTGGTAATGTGTGTCATAATGCAGCATCAAGATAAAGACACATATGACCTGATATGTGCAGTGTTCATTATGACATATGTACAAAAAGCATAACAGCACTATGGGATGTGTGTACAATTATGCCAAGGCCATAAAGATTGGAATATGGAAAACACCATGGTGGCAGCATTGCATGCATCCCTGAAGGACCACCCTGATGGTGTCAAATATCACGGAAGATCTCTTTCTAGTAATCTCACTGAAAGAGTCTCATGTGGCCTGTGCCATTTACTGAAAGAAGTTACTCATCATGTCCCTCATCTCTGTCTGGAAGACATCTGCACTACATCCCAGATCTGTTCCTGATAGTAATCAGCCTGCCATGGTGGTGGACATCTTCTAAGCTAAGCCACAGGAACAATGGCACACACAGGTGCAGGTCTTTTGACATCTTCACCATCATCATCATCCATATCATGGTCACAATCCTGGTCCTCAGAGGCAGTTGTTGGATGCATTGTCATTGTCACCATATTGGTGAGGTGGTACAGGTACAGCAGTCTGTCACATTTCAACATTGAAGCAAAACATCATGCATACCTAATAGGTATTAACTTAAAAATGGTGAATAAGTGAAAATTCAGTCATAAATTACACAATCTATGTTTTAACTGTTATGTATGTGATGTTGGACTATGGTTTCACCTTATCCAGCTATAGCACCTTATTTGATGTTAGGCATATATCCAATCCACAATAAATTCCAAAATGCTGTGTAAAATACCTCACAGTCAAAAAACACAAACGGCCAGCAAGATGGTTCCAACGTTTTATTGGTAAATCCAGGAATGGACATAAAAATGTCCAAATCAACAGTAAATTCAAACCGGTTTTGGCACAAAGCCTTCCTCAGTGAGACAAGTATATAAATAACTGTGCCAACCTTGCATGAAAGACTATTTATATATGATGGTACATGATAGGTCCACCAATCATATCAGTTGCTATAGTTCTTATTAACATAAAATTTTTCAACTTAAATCTCCACTTTATACATATATCAAAATATATTAATGAAACAACAAATGAAATAGACTGTAAAAATAATAACAATGATGTAATATAATATACACAATCCATAATTACATCAAGGATATGGGGCAAAAGTAATAAAAAGAAATGTATCTAAATCTATGATCATGTTGACATCAACCTAATATCAAAGATCCCTAATCTGCTGGATATGATTTGAAAAAAGTCATATTAAATTCAACAATACTGTACAATAATGATAAGGGGTATATATAGTGTATACATACTCCATCCACTAGCAAAAGTAATATATAAAAAACTTGGCAATTAACAACAATATATGGTAATATTTATAGTATATTTAGATGATGAAATACATCTGTGAGCCATGTGTGTTGTGTTCCAATAGGACAACAACACCAAGAAGAACTATACTTCATAAATGGTCATTAAGACCTGGAGAAAACAAGGCTCCAAGATGAATTATCCAATATTTTTCCTTAAAAGTGAGTGTATTCTCCCAACCTTGTTGATGGCTTCTGTCCCCCACTATTCGGTCGATGACAGTAAACATAAAATTGGCTGTAGGATGTTTGAGTGTGTGTTGATACAATGCATTTGTGGTTTTCTTATTCCTAATATTGCTCCTGTGTTCACCGATCCTAATCCTAAGTGAGCGTGATGTTTTCCCCACATAAAAGGCTGAACACTGACATGTAGCAAGATAAATAACCCAGCTGCTAGAGCAATTCCCAAAAATTCTTAAATCATACACTTTACTGGTGTTAGCACTGCTAAACTGTTTTGTTTTATTAACCTGATTACAGGGCATGCAGTGCCCACATGGAGAGGTGCCCACCAGTTCATTTCCACTCATGGTCAATTGTTTATATTTAAAATACCTCACAGTCATATGCCAGAAGTGTCTGAAATAAAGTATGATAATTGATAAGGCATGCACATAAATGCATACACCAATATTAAATACATATTCATTATATATGCATATAATGAAACATCATACGTATATGTTGTATGACACTCTACAATGTGTTGCTATGACAGGTCTATTACAAAACCTTTCAGTATTCATATGCGTATAGTACAACAAATTAGAGATTACATAACATACAATAAATGTTACTGAAGCATTAAAAAGGGCCTGGAAAGAGGTCACTGTCACAATAGTGGCCTGTATCTGCATGTAATATACATGACAGGTCTTCATATATTGCCACATCTATCTTCTGATTCACACTGTATATTGACATGTGCCACATAACACAATCAGCCTAACACATGTAAAACAAGTGATTGTTACTGTAATGTCAGATAAGCACCAACATAACTGTAAAGAGATTATGTGATATACAAGTAATAACATCAAAACATATGAAACAGGCATGTGTAGTATTTGCCCAAGTTACATCACAGTAGAATGTCTTTATACTGCCAATGTAACAGTCACCAGATCTGGCATATAAGGTTTATTTGTACACTGTATAACAAAAGACACAAAGGTTTAATAATAACAAGTATAATTCCATGTGTATGCAATGTTTTAAATATCATATTATACAATGACTCCCCATTAATATTAGAAAACGTGCAGGCTGATTGACCAGCCCAACCAGCGTGCCCGTTGTAAATCCCACAATATAGAATGAAAAAAGGTCCGGTAAACCAGACTTCTTTCTGGTGGTATAGTGTTTAAATTTTATTTTTATTTCTTAAAAAATAAAAATAAAATCTTTAACCCTGACTCCGGACATACCAGTGAGGCAGCTTGGACAAAATACTAGGGAAATCAGATACGTTATTTAAAATTAAACACACATACCTGATATCCCTTGTATTTCTTCTTCCCCTAAACTGCCCTAAAGTTTTTGTTTTTTTTTAATTAAAAAAAAAAAAAAAAAGAAAACAAAAATGTTGCGACAGAGACTTTTTTTTCGCTTTTGCTTCTGTTTCAAATCATTAATGTACTGGGTATGCATGGGAACACAAGTCCCATGCGCATGCGCAGTACATCAACACAAGGAAGCAGTATACCACCAGCCGTGGAAGAACAGTAATGCACCTTTATACAAAGACATTATTTAAGAAAAGTAAGTATGTTTTTTCTTAAATAATGTCATTGTATAATAGCAATAACCGACTCCTTGGTTGTGGTATTATTGAAATCTACCCACGGTTGGGTTTATTTAATCACTCAGGCTTCACCCTCGTGATTAAACCACGCCAACCATGAGTAAATCTTGAATATACCGCACCACGTCATCGGTTATTGCTTAAATAATTGTATATTCATGATAAAAAATATAAGGTCATGACAGAGTCAGCATGTCCATCATAGTTTTCATTAAGTTACTCTGGTACATTACATGGGATGCAATACTCAGTTTATCAGACATACTTCATTTATTACTTTTACATTTTTTGATGTATTAGCCTTCAGTGTGCATGCAAAATACATGCACAGCAGAGAAACACATATATCAGTAAGTTGCAAATCAAGTGTGCCATGCCACTCAAGCATGCAACACTGACATGAGATATATCTACAAAAGACTTAGTATAAATTAACACTAACAATGACAAAAACCTTTTAGAAATCTAAACGCTGGTACAAATCTACCTTACACAAATATCAACACCAGTAACATACTCTGAGAAGAACTTCTTAGGCAGATGGCATTCATTTTTTACTCAAAGTGTGCTTCATACATTTATGTTGAGGTGTCAATATAAACATTTCAATTTCCACTATAACTCATTATTACATGCAACTAATGTTTCGTGTTGACATACTATGGGTAAAATATGTGTAGTAAAAATATATTGTAAGAATAACAATCAGTGGTACACTTCAAATGTATATGCAAATGAGTTGAGCAATGAAACATGGTTAATGGGTGATATCACAACATAATATCATCAGAATGGAATTTGAAAGCTTTTGAACAACTGTACAAAGCATGTAATAGCTAGAAATTATGTATATGACACACATCCATAACTGTCCCTTAACAAATGTACCACTGTATACATTTGTATTATGCTTACATATGTACTTGCACATATAGAAAAAAGTATTGATGGTCACAAATATACTGTGCAACACCTCAGACATATAATAAAACTAGGCCTGGTTTGTGGCACACTGATAAAAAGAAAATGTATGGAAGGTAGTGTTAAACCATCATAGTGCAGTCATACAGCAGGGCAATAGCAGTAGAAGTCAGGCAGTACATGAAAATAAAGGTTTGCCCACAGCACAAAGACTGCTGAGCCAGCAAACACCTATTCAATAATAGAATAAACAGGCCATGCACAACATACAAAAACTGTAACTGCATACTGTACAAACAGTAACAGATTCAAGTCAAAATTAGTATGTCAGATGAACACAGATGTGTTTCATTTAGGTTGTGTCAACAAACAGTGCATAATCTCAATGTAAGAAAAATTAACTGTTAAGAACACATAAGGCAACATTCCATATAATATTATGCACACATTATTATTATTCTCAGTAAATAACTACATATTACACATACCTCACAGATACATTATGGGAAGTTTGACATACCATTAGCCTGCCTGACTCTCATCTAAATCTGCAGAATGTTCTGGAGACATAAAGATGCTCTATGCACAAAGCCTTACTCCTTGGCCTGATCTTCAGCAGCTGCAAACAGAAAAATCTATGACACATTACAGCAACAGAAGGATTATTTTAGTTCAGTCCATAATGACTGCTAAGTACAACAAATGAATAGTGAAAATCATAATTACTATTACATGTTCATAAGCAGTGCCCTTAGAATGTAATATTACATTTTGCCATTAATGTTTCACTCTCAATACTGTATACACATGAAGGTTGCTGCAGACAAACAGGAGGAAGTTAAATTCAAACCTACAAGTTTCACATATGTTTATCCGACAAACAAGAACTCTACCTGCCTAGCTAATCAATCTTTGTGCTGGTTGTCTATATTGATGAAAGTCAAACAACTCATATCTATGAATACGCATGTGATGCATTACACACACACTAAAAAGTGTGCCAATCTAAGATGAAATTGTAAGGGTAGAGATATCACAAAGAATAAGCAAATGCAGAAAAAGCCCAAATGAGTACTTGAAAAAACAAAAGGCTCTTGAATGGATCACACCATAAGCTCCATACCTCTCAGAGAACTGTACCAGTCAGTGTGTAAAACTAAAATACATTATCTTTCCAAAAAACGGTTAAGCGCTTTCATCTCAGTTAATTAATAGAGACTTCTTCAGAACTGAAAAGTACTCACTAATCAATGTATAGTGTAAAATAGGATAATTAACAACCAACATTTTTCAGTTTTTAAAGACATATATACATACATACATACATACATACATACATACATTTTTGACAATATAACCACATAAAATAATATAAAACATACCATGTAACTTAACTAATAAATAATAATTTAACTAATCAGTTGCCCATAATCTATATGAAATAAATTAAATGTGAAATATATTATATTTCAAGAGCTCTCTTTTTAAGAACAGGGGTCAGGGAGAAATACTTGTTTATACCTGGTGGTATGTTGGACTGCAACTTAATAATCCAATACAATTCTCTTAGCTCTAAAGAAAGTTCCCACCCTCCACCCCTAGGTTGTATTGGTACTTGTTCCAAAATGGCAAACTTAAAACATGTAAATCCATGACACTGAAGTAAGTGTTTATATAGGGAATTGTTAATGTTCTCCTTTGAAATTACATAGAGATGTTCATAAATCCTAGTTTTGAACTTCCTTTCTGTTTTCCCTATTTAATAACCTCCACAGGTCTCACTGATAGAAATGTATACCACACCTTTGGTGTTACAATTACCCTTGGCTAAGTTGACTTTATAACCAACTTCCCTTAGAACAATGTTGCTAAATTCTATAATATAATGACATTGTCTACAGGCACCGTACTTGGTTGTACCTTTGTCCTGAAGGGGTGTTAAATAAATAGGTTGCTCAAAAAGCAATTTCAAATTTCTCCCAGTTTTATAAACAAACCTTGGTTCATTCCCCAAAATATTCAATATACTGGGGTTACCTTTAAATATTGTCCAATTTCTGGAAATCATTTTCCTAATCTGTGCTGCACCCTTCCCAAATGGTATTACCATACTGTCACTATGCTGACTATAAAATTTGTCCTTTGTAATAGTGTCTGCCAAATTACTTTTTCCTAGTAATGGCTTAAATTCGGTACCCCAACCTGACATTCCTTCTGATTTGATAGATCCCAAAAGGTTAATGGGGTAACCTCTATTAATAAACATGTTCCTAATAATGTCCGTTTCTGATTTGAAACTTACTATATCTGAACACATAAGTGCTGCTCTCACTAATTGTCCCTTTTAAATATTTCCAAACTCCAGACACCAAAAAAACCCCAGTAAAATGTAAAAAGAACAATCCAGGCACCTCCAGGTTCACACTCCTTTATTATGAAACAAAATGAAGCGCTTTCGAAAGCGCTTACATTTTAGTTTCTTAATAAAGGAGTGTGAACCCAGAGGCACCTAGATTCATTTTTCTACCTTTTAAATATTTATTTTTGTAAAATTGGGATGACAGCTCTTATGGTCCAAATAATTGTTAGAAAAAGTCTGTTTCCTAAAAATTCTGGTACCGAATATCCCTTGCACATTGTCCTTTTAAGAGTGTCACATCAAAATAGTTAATCACATTATCTGAATTAGTTGACGTAAATGTAAAATATTCCCATACCCCATTTAGATGTTCCAAAAATAACCAGTGGCCAGTGTAAATTCATCTTGGTGGCTGACCAAGTTTGGGTTAATGGTAGTCTTATTAAAAGTTCCTTCTCATGTAATTGCAACAGTTCAGGGGTTATTTATTTAGCCCTCTGTCAAAAATGTACTTATTATTATGTAGGAAAAACAAAAAGGAGGTTAAGGGAACATATTTACAAACACTCTTTAGATATTAAGACATTAAATGTGAACAATTCCTTAGCGAAACATGTTTCAGATCATTTAGACCATTGTTTCTTATTCTTTGGACTAGATTGGGTGTTGGTTGACCCTAGGGATGGGCCATGGGAAGACTTGCTAGAACAATGAGAGTTACTATGGCAACTTAAACTTAATGTTTGCATTCCTCCTCGGCTTAATGAACAATTATCTCTTGGTAGTGTTTTAAAGCTGAAGTCCTATCAAGTATGATTTAATGAACAAATTGTATTTAATACTTAGTTTTTAATGTTTTTTATATTGAGTGTGTTAAGTCTGTTAAGGATGTTACTAGCAATGTTTTGGTATTATATATTTTAATAATTATAATTGATTAATTGGGGATGGGAGGGGTCATGTGATTTATTATACTTTACTATAAAAAGTTTGTGTACCAGTTGATGTTTATACTCTGAAGAAGTCTGTTTAATTGTGGACGAAAGTGCTCAGTATAACAATAAATTTTCCTGGTGGATTATCCTGTGGTTCTCTGGTGTTGCGGCTGCCTTGGTTTTTAGTTATTCCAAAAATTAGCTGTCATCTGCTTCCATTGCTATGGTGGATTACACTGCTATTATCACTTATCTATGTTTATAGAATGGTGCATAAAATAACTGAAACATGCTGTTTGTTCCTGTTATATGTAAGCCATGACTGCAAGATTTATCATTTTCATAAGCTGATGCTTTACTGCCTTCTTTATGTATAATTTTCAGTAGTTGTGTTTACCATCATTTCAGTCACATTTGTGAACCTGTCTGTAACTAACTGAGATAATAGCTATGATGCACCCAACATGCTTGAAGAACTGCTAGTTATGTTCTTATGTGCATGTATCTGTGGCAACTTCAATGCTATAGTACTGAAGTTGTGGCACATTGATTACTTGTTTGGTCCATACTTGTCACAGTATCCACTGACATGAATTCAAGTCCCACCCCTGCATGGATGACATGCAGAACAGATTGATAACTGTCCACTGCATGCTGATAATGGAAGGGTGTATGGATCAGCTATTCAGATATGTTTTTGTGTTTGCTTACTTATCTGTACATGATGGTGGTATAGATGATACAGATTGTTTTGCACAGCTGTACACTGTGAATGAGAGGTAAGGCATTAATTTGACATATGCTTAGCACATTGTCATGTCAATATGTGAACCCCTATAGAAACTCTGTGTGCATATCACCTTGTCTTCCAGATGTCAAAATGCAATAGAAGAAACAATTTTACATATCACAAAAATGAAATAATTATAGATGCTCCAAAAACGACACAAACAGCACAAGGAGGAATATGGTGTCTTGCAACTGTACCAAACTTCCAAATAAGCAAACCAAGGCACCTGAAAGGCTAGTGTAGAAAAAATCACTCCACGTCATGCAAGTAGCCAAGTTTATTCAAGTACACAAATGCAGAAGTATAAACGCTTAGCAAAGTCACAGAGTTTTCGTCCCTACCACACAGGACTTCATCAGATAGTACCAAACCAGATGAGTTAGCTCTATTTAAACCCATCACAGTTGGTTTAATGACTTAATTAAGTGTAATGCAAATTAATAATCAATCAACTACAATATTTTTCTAATCCCTACATTATACAGCAAAGAAATTCATGCAGAAAAACATTTAATAAAATCAACATGAAATATTAATGCCATAATTCAATAAGTATTAAATATAACTTATATAAAGTGTGTGGACACACAAAACCTTATAAAACCTTTTAGAAAGTTGTTTATAAAGCATATTAAAAAAAAAAAAACATAGACCCCCCCCCATTGTAAGATCAAAGTTTGGCAGATCGAAGCTTTAGCACTGGAGCCAAGGAAATGTGCTCATTAAGAGCTAGAAGCTTATTTGCTTCCAATTTTAACTGCCAGAACAGCTGTCAGAATTCTATTCTTGTTTCCCAAGGACCTCCCCTAGGGACAACATCTACTTTTTAAAACCACATAGAAACCAAAGGATGCCATGCTACAAGTTAAACTGTGTTTATACAGGGCATTATTTTCATCATGTTTCCTTATATCATTGAAATGTTCATATATACACCTTTTAAACTTCCTAGTGGTATTTCCAATGTAGAAAACACCACATTATTTGCAAATGGCGATATAAATCACCCCTATGGTGTCACAGTTTGAATGAGCATTGGTCCTAAGTTCCAAGTTTCTCACTTTTAAAAAACTGATTCCCCCTGTATGATGTGTGAACATTGGGAGCAAGAGCCACACTTAAAAGTTCCCTGTCTTTTATTTTTTTATTTTTATTTATTTTACATTTGTTGACCGGGCTGGTCCAACTAGATATATGCCCATTGTCAGCAGAGGCCTGGGGAGAAAAGCTCCAGTGAACAAAAATATTAGTTATTTTACATGACTGATTCTAAAAATATAGGTACATCACAATTTTTTAGCAATTCTTTACATTTTTTTACATTGCTGGTTGAAGAATCTTTATACATGAAATTATTTGGGGAAATAATACAGGAAGATGTTTGTAATGACATGAGATTAATATATGAAAACACACTCTCTTTATAGGTTAACAGAGGAGCACCTACTTGGTACAGAAAGAGTACCATGTACCCAGTGATAAGTGAGGAAGTTAGCTAGGGTTAGCACAAGGGCATAACCAATGTGATTTGAGGTATAGTTTCAGTTTGTTTTTAAAAATTGTTATTGAGGAAAGCAAGGTCAGGTCACTAGGGAGTGAGTTACAGGTTTTGCCAACAGTGTTAAAGAACAAGGAGTCACCAGCCATATTGTTGGACTTGCTTATTGGTACAAGTAGTTTGTTTGATGAGCGTAGGGTCTTAAGATTATTGTAGGGGTGATAAGGTTATTAAGTATTGGGGTATTAGTAAGTTAATAATGGATCTTGTGTGCAACTGTTATTTGGTTATGTAGTAGTTCGTTTGGTAACTTTAGCCATCCTAGTTGTTATAGATTATCCAGAAATAAGTATAAGTGAGTCAGACCACCATGGGCCAGCCAAATAAATGTCGAGAAGATATGTAAAACAGCAAACAGTTTATTGGAAAAAAGTTAGCGCTTTCACGGGGTTACCTCTTCATCAGACCAAATACAAAATAAAAATAAAAACCACATATTTTAAAAAGGTACTAAGCCAATCAGTAAGAAACAATTAAAACTGAACCAATTAAAAAACAAAAATCATATTACATAATATTCTGCCTAATAAGGCAGGCTTAAGGGAAGTGCCACTGTTAAGGCCTGGAGGTTCATAAGCCCTCTTAGAGATAATCCACTTTAGTTCACACAATTCAGCAGTGTTGATAAAAATCACCACTTCTTCTACTGGGATGCAGCACTTGCAGAACCCTAAACAAAAAGGTACTATGGCCTGGATAAGATAAGGCATGATTAGCTAGGGCATTAGATATAACCTGATTGTGCGTGTTTCCTAAATGCTCAATAATTCTTTCACTCAGCTAGCGTGTGGTTTTACCAATGTAAAAACCATTACAGGAACAGCATGTAGCAAGATAAACTAAGTTCCTGCACCTACATGTTGCCACAAATCTAGGTGAAAAAACACATCCGGTGACAGGATTGTTCTAGATTATGACAGTGATGGGTTCTGAAAGCAGAGCCAGTGGCAAATCTGGCAATATTGTTATAGGATATTGTTAGCTTTTTATGGTTATTTTTACACAAATTAGTAAATATAGGGGGGGCATAGAGAAGAGGAGAGATTAAATGGGTGTGGGCAATAGTAGTCCTAGCTAATGGAGTCAGGAAGGGTTTGATCCTATAAAGGGAGCCGAGTTTTTTGTTGACTGTTTTTATTGTACTGTTAATATGAGCATCAAAGTTAAGGTTGTTATCAATTAATACCCCTAGTAGTTTGGTGGTGGGATCAGGAGATATGATAGTACCGTTGTTTGATATAACAGTAAAGTTAGGTGGGGAGGACCTATGAGTTGGAGTGAATAGTAAGAGTTTTGTTTTTTGGGGGTTCAAGATGAGAAATGGTGTAGAAGCCATTTTTCGACTGTATTGAATGACTTTTGGGTTAGAGTCTGTAGATTGGATGGAGAAGTGGCTGAGCAGATTAACATGGAATCGTCTGCATATTGGATACAGGTAGCTTGTGGAATTACTGAATGCAGGTCATTAATAAAAATAGAAAATATGAGAGGACCTAATATAGAGCCTTGAGGGACACCAAGGGCAATGGGAAGGTGGGTGGATAAGTTATTATCCCATAGTACAGCCTGCTGTCTATTGTTTAAGTAGGATTGGAGCCATTGTATAGCGAGTGTGTCTAGTCAGAGGGTTTTAAGTATGTTTATGAGTAGCTGATGTTTAAGCATATCGAAGGCTTTAGAGAGATCAATAAACAGGGTTGAGGAAAAAATGTTATTATTACAATTTTGTTAATGCAATCAGTGAAGGTTAAGAGGGCAGAGGTGGTGCTGTGGAGTGGCCTAAAGCCATGTTGACAGTTAGCTAGTAGGTTATTTTGGGTAAGGTAGTTTAGCAGTTGTTTATGTACACATTTTTCCATAATTTTTGCCAGGGGTGATAGTATAGCTATAGGTCTGTAGTTTGATAACTCATTGGAGTTACCACCTTTATGCAGGGGGATAATATGTGAAATTTTCCAGATAGATGGGATGGTTCCTTCAGTTATAGTTCTATTAATCAGAATGGATATGGGATAGGCTATGGCTTTTGCAGCTTTTTGCAAATATTCTGCTGGTAGTAGATCAGCTGAGGGGTGGTTGGTTTAAGTTTCTGAATAAGGGTACAGACAATGGATGTAGGAACAGGTTGAAAGTGAAATGAGGAGAGTGAGCTGGATATAGAAGTAGTCAGGCTTGAGCTGTCAGGAGATAGTTGGTTGGCAAGAGATTGGATGGTCTCTGTAAAGAAAGTGTTAAACGTATTGACAATTTGTTTGTCTTTGTTTCTTAGATTTCTTTTTATGGCCCTCCAACATCTCCTTCATGTTTCTACCCTTCCTGTAGGCAATTCTAAGGGGGTCTTTGAATAGTTTATCTAAATCCGAATAGTTCCCAAACATGTTCCAATTACTAGTGATAATGTTCTTAATGATAGGTGCATCTCTGTTAAAATTCAAAACCAGATTACTACTCCAATTAATCTCTGCGTTAGTGTGTGGGTCCCTATCAGTGCTAATGTGTTTGGGGACACCCAATATGGGTGCAGACCTTCCCCTCCTTTCCTGCTGGACCTCATCCATAATTTCTTCCATCAGCTCAATTGGGTATTTTCTCTCTAGATACATGTCTTTTACCCTTAAACTCTGTCAAATAATCACCTTCTAGGGTGATCATTCTATAACTCCTAATTAGTTGACCCTTCAAGATCCCCTTTTTCTGTGTGAAAGGGTGGGCACTAGAAAAAATAAATAGGTGTTAGAGAATGTACTTTTCCTGAACACATTAGATTTAAATTTTCTTACCTTGAGTATTTTTTCCAACAACACATCCAAATACTCTAATTTCTCGCTAGAAATGCTATTGGTGAACCTTAAAAATTCAGTAGTAGCATTTAGGTAATCAATAAATTCGTAGAGTAATTCCTTGGTATAGAAGGTCTTCACCAGCATGCCTGAAACTTGCTTGGATGGACATACATTACTGTTTGTAGGAATTGAGTGTGGATGGATCTTTCACACATAATCAATGCCATGAGTGGACACAATAGATCCATAGAGGCTTGCCAGCAACATTGCTCTGACATGATCCTCTGTGCAGCCAACAGAATTCACCACTGAGACGGCAAGGAGTACCACTGGAGGTGGGCCACCATTACCTCCCCGGATGAGATAATAATGTTCTTGGCCTCCCATCATAACACCTGCCAGAATCGTGTAATACCCAGGAGATGTATTGAGACAGGTGTTCCAGGACATACAGGTATGTCCAACATTTGCAAGCACTGCAGTGTACACCAGTTCTCACTGAAGGACATTTAGTCACATAATAACAAATTGTCCTATTTGTGTTACAACAGCAGAGCTATGCTGTGAACATGATAGCACGCCTGATGCGAATGCACAACATTAAGTATTATAGCATATCATCTTACCTACACAGTACATACCAAACACTGTTAACAACATGTGTGATGTTGTGTTTTAATTCCATAGCCATATCAACATCAGAACAGCATTAACCCATGTCACAAAAGTGTCTCCGTATCCTGTTACTGTGATCCGTAGCTGTTTTGTGCCTCCACCTCCTGTTGTGACTGTGGAATATACTCACATGTTGTTGTCTGTGAGCCATTTTAACCTACAGATACAACTTTGTGAGACATGGGCCATGAAGCATTGGGCTCAGGCAAACTTTGTAAGGTTGTTCATATTGTTGTTATTGTGCAGCACTGTTTAGCACACCTGTGATGTATAATATTATTGTTGGCTTGTTCCTGACACAGGTACATCTGCATGACATAGGCACTGTTTGTCACGTAAGTGCCTCCACATCCTGCTAGTGGTATCCATAACTGTTGTGTGCCTCTGCCTCCCCGTTATGACTGTTGAGTATATCCACATGTTGTTTGTATGCCATTATATATTGCAGATTATGTTTTATGTTGGATGATATGTTCCTCAACCATGGAAGACGCACCTGGTAAGGCAGTCTGTATGATTGCTACATTTCACTGCTGATGATTACATATGTGCCCTTCATGACTAATGCAGTCTTGTTCACCTGCATAAAACACCTGTAATCTGCACATCATTATTGCCCATTAAGTATATGTATATGTAGGTCTATATTAGAGGAACAAAAACTGACAAGAGCGAATACAGCTTGAGAGACACATACTGAAAGAATATCGCGAATATCAAAAAGTGAACTGAGATCACCGTAGGGAATTTGTCCCTTTACTTCTATGGAATGCGATCTCAGAGTTGGTATATTTAAGTAGCGGAGGTGAGGGGGGTGCAGGGGGCTTGTCCCCCTACATAAAACAGTTTCTCAGAGTTTTCCTGTGTTAGGTGTTTTGTTTGTGTATTTGGATATAACGGACATTTGCTCAGTATGTGTCGCTCAAGCCGTATTCACTCTTGTCAGTTTTTGTTCCTGTAATATAGAGACGTATATGTTATACATCAGGTGGAATGCTACATGATGCCTTGTATGTGCTTACTATTGAGTTGTGCACATTTATCTTTTTTTACATGATACTGCCATTTCAACCCTCGTCACTGGAGGTAGAGTAAGAGGAGGACAGGCCAGGTAGGTTTTTAGCAGTTGTACTGGCATTATCTTTCATATTTGATTGACATATAAATGACATGGTATATCTCTGTTTTATAGGGTCCCTCAACCATCCACAGCCAAAACCACCTGGTAATCCCATTTCATCGTTAACATTGTAGTAATATCATTGTCTGCATTTCAGTACTGTGCTGCATCATTTGACTTCCGTGATCATATGATGCCTCATCTGTCTCTTTTTGCAGCACATCCACTAGCTGACTCCTCCAGTAACCTGCTCACTGATCCTGAGGTGTGCATGATGTGCCTCGTTCTGATAGTATGACCCATGGCACACAGGCCACTGCAATGGGTTCATTGTCTATCCTGGAAAGGAACAGATATGTGATTCATGGTATTGCTTCCGATAGGAAGATAATATGGCTGGCCATTCTGATGGTGTGGAAACATCAGATGATGGACATGATAACTGTGACCCACTGTCCCATACAGAGTTTGGAAATGATGGTGACTCTTCCCCACAATGGACTGATACTGTCCCTCTGACTGCACATAGGAGTGTAGCTGATATGCATGGGAAGCACGTCAGATAGTGTCCAGTTATTATTACAGGAACATGAATATTCACAGTGACATCATGGCTCTGCCTTGTGCACACTTGCTGGTGCCACTGATCATGTAACAGACCACACTAGCCACATTCATTACATGAAGGTCAGGAGTGCAGACATGGAGAGGTCATGGCAGCATTGGCTGCACTGCATGACAGTTTGATATTTGTTGCAAGCTCTGTTGAAAGCCTTGTTATGGTGGTGCTAGAGCAGTGCCATAGTATGAACTGGGTATTACATGCCCTAACTGTACTGAGCAGATTACCTGAAATGGGGAGAGGCAGGCTGCTTTTCATTAGATCCACACATGGTCCTTGATCGTCTATGTCTGTGCTGCAATATGCACACACATCTGTTATTGGTCACTCATCTATGAGGTCAGCAATTTCATCCAGACAGACACATCTCACTTCTACTCCTACCCACATTGTGTCCCAAAATACTAGTGTCACCAGATCCACCTCCTTGGTATAGCACTGTTTGCCGGGTGTTTCCAGATATGACAGGGGAAGCCAGGACTGTGGTGTGATCAGTCAGCATGGACACTGTAGACTGCATTAAAGTAACACTGAAAATTGAACGGTATGTGCCCTGTTGTGTCATTGTGACCCTGTGGCTATGATGACCGCTGTGTTGACTATTCATTCTGCAGATGGTGGTTTTTCAAATGTCTGATGCCAGTTTTTTTTTTCTAATCAGTTATCTGGCTTACCTGACTAGCTCCAAATTGTGAAATGTACATATCTGTGCTTAGTATGTTAGTACAGATGCTGATGACAGTATTGCTCTATGTGACAATCTCCATGCTTCTATGTTTACATTATTTGCTAGTTGACATATAGTACATGTTTACATGATTAACAGCATGTTACCTTAGTCATCCAGCATTGATTGCTATATCACACATTTCCTTCTTGTCTGCCATTCCTGCATGCACAGGTGTGCCTCTGTATGCATACCTGTGTTACTTATGCCATTTTAATATGGTACTGCGCATGGGTCTCCCTCAGCCCTGAATGCATTTATATGGACCGGTTTCCATTTTTTATCCTCACGCTAACATGTAGCACCTAGGTGTGCCTTCCCATATCTATTTGATTCCACACACATATTATACCTATGTTGCGGTATCCCAAACATTGCTGCATGTTCCATGGCTGATGTGTACTTACTGTCATTGATGTTCTGCATGTTTGAATGTATTCTTACCTCTAACTGAGCAATGCTGCTGCAATAACCTGTGCATCAAAGCACTGCCATATGTGTGACATTGGGCAAGGGATGTGAATCTTATTTGTGGTATTTTTAAGTTTTTGCACAGTCCCTGGGATGTTTGTCATTACTCATTCTGCTGCATGCTGTTTACTGTGTTGTACCATGCTATTATACATCATTATGCCATGTGTCATACATCAGTGTTAGTGTACGACCCCTGCATTGAGGCTATGTTTGTGCTGACATATTCCCATACTCTACATTGGCCTAGGTTTATTGTGGTACTGCTGTCTTGCAAATACCTTCTCATGTTTGTTATCTGTGTGATGATATCCTACCTGTACAATGACACCTTCTGTTGTGCACACCTCCTAGGTGCCA
This sequence comes from Protopterus annectens, assembly GCF_019279795.1. Taxonomy (NCBI): domain Eukaryota; kingdom Metazoa; phylum Chordata; order Ceratodontiformes; family Protopteridae; genus Protopterus; species Protopterus annectens. The sequence goes on along the minus strand of NC_056732.1, from coordinate 240,563,347 downwards.
CAGATATGCCAATGTGGTCCTCTTTGGTGATGTAGCTTGCAGAGAGACTTCCTGTGGTGATGTTTCTTCTGTATACATCCAGATGTGTTCCTTGCTGAGTTTTGTGTATATGGTCTTACAGGTATATCATATGCTTCTGTTGTGCATGATGTTCAATGTAGACAACAAATGGTTTCTTTCCATTAGCTCTGTGCTTCTGTTTTGGAACACTGTGTGAACATTACTGTTTAGTCTGGATACATTTCTACGTGCAGTTTATCGTGACTTGTAGGCATGTGTCAGATGCTGCCATGTTACCTGAGGTAGGACATATGGCTGCATCTTCTATCGCCCACCCCTATTTCTTCTCACCCATGGCCTCCTGATCATCCTGTAACAGCTCTGATAGCTCCACATGAGACACCTGGGGGTTTTGAGGTAAGTCATCCACACCAGCAGCTGGTAGGCTATCATGTTTTGAGGTTATTATGTTGTGTAGCATGGCACATTTGGTGACCATCTGTGATGTATGGACATCTGAATCTTGCTTTCAGCATGCCAAATACATGCTCATTGGTATTTCATGTTGCAGTATGTACTCTGTTGTATGCATCATTAGCAGAGGTCAATGGGGTTCTGACTGGTGTCATTAGCCAACGCTCCAGTGGATAACCACAATCACTTGTTTTTAGGGGGATGAAAAGGAATATTTGCTCATCTTGCTTCTTGTTGTGGTCTGTCTACTGTTTACCATATAGCAGTGGTCAAGTACTTACCCAATAGTAGCCCTTCAGGTATTTCACCATATTTTAAAGCAGCCCTCAGACCACTTTCCCTCCATATTGCTGCATCATGCACACTACAAGGGTGTGTTGCCTTGATATCAGTAATGAGTCCATCTGCAGAGTACACCACCTGACAATTAAGCAATGGCCACCCCTTTCTATTAATGTAATTTTTAGCATCACGTACCGCTGAAGTTTTGATTGGGACATGTTGGGGAAGTTTGCAATGGCAGAGAACTGCTGCATGGTAGTTCTTCATTCCATCGCTGTTGTCGGGAAGTAGATGTATTCATCTGCCTTGGTGCACATTACTGCCAGGAGCTGGGCAAGAATGCAACTGGAAGCTGATTGGGATACTCCTACGGGATCTCCCATATGCTGCTGAAATGTCCCAGAGCCAGTAAACCTAGACTCAGGGGCACACTTTTGCTTCTACCAGTACTGAGTCACACCATGTATTGTTAGCATATTTGTGGTGTGCACAAGTCCTGCACACAGCCTGCACCAGCTTTCTGTCTAATATGTATGTATCTATTATTTCCTGCTCTGAAAGCTGGCTTAACTGTAGTGTGACTTGACACCTGGCTGGTTGTATTCTGGATCTCCTTTTCAGATTGAACTCTATTATGGCTGGCAATACTCCTGCTGTAGTGCATTAAATGATGGTTGCATTTTTTTAAGCTATGTTTGCAGAATCTACAGATTGCCTAGAAATTTGTGGAATGTATTAGCATTAAAATTAGGCACATATGGCCTCCACCAAGTGCTTTCAGAAAGTTGTCACTGAAGTACTGTAGGGCATTTAAATTGCTTTGGGCACACCCACCATTATTTGGAATCTGGCAGGAGTGTACAGAGTCCACAATTATCCTACGTTGAATAGATAATTACTTGGTCTTTTTAGCATATGTTATGGAATCACATCCACTGCTAATGCACTTGTTTTAGCATACGTAATGGAATCACATCCACTGCTAATGCACTAGTTTTAGCATACGCTATGGAATCAAATCCACTGCTAATGCACTCCTTTTAGCATACGTCATGGAATCATAATGGAATCACATCCACTGCTAATGCACTAGTTTTAGCATACGTAATGGAATCACATCCACTGCTAATGCACTAGTTTTAGCATACGTAATGGAATCACATCCACTGCTAATGCACTAGTTTTAGCATACGTTATGGAATCAAATCCACTGCTAATGCACTGACATCTTCCTTCAGTGCTGTACAGTCTGCAGTTATCTTTTGGAATTCATCCGATGTATTAAAGGAAATATGGAAAGGGAGCTGTTTCGATGTTTATATAGCAAAGACAAAATAATAAACAAGACTGTCAAATCCATCTACTTCTTATGTGAATATGCTGTAATGAAAATGCTTTTCAAGAAGAATGTTATATATAAGAGAAGTGCTGTGGTTATACTGATTTCAGACTAAGTTTTCAGGTGGGACTTCTGCTTAACATCTCATTCAAAAGATGGTAACAGAGGAGTCAGCACCACTCTCATGCTTCACAATGTCAGTGTTAGAATATAGTTTGAGGCACCTTGTGCATGAACACAACTCACGGGCATCTCATATTTCAGGGCTTAAAGGTAAACTTGCAACCTTTTCAACCACTGACACCACAGTCCACCAGGATATTTGAGAAGAAAAAATAAACTTAAGTTTGTAATAAACTCAAATGTTTTGGAAGAACTGTTACTCAAATGAAAAAGAGATAATGCAATGTATTGCCCCTATTTGCATTGGTCAGGTCAATGAAGATATGGAAGAACACAAAAATTACCATTAGTTTACTCTGGAGGGACTTCTGTTGTACTGAGTAGGTTTTCCTCACCTTCACCATAGCTATCCTCCTGACAATGTAGTTCTTTAACCCCATTCACAAATCTGTCTCTCTCTCAAACCTTGTGTTTTGATTTGCCATTATAACGGAATGATCCAAAAGTGAAATGCCCTATTCAGGTCAATGAAAATAATTCTCTACAAATAACAGTACTGCAGAGCACGGACTTAGTAACTATATACAAAACAGTAGTGGTGTTATAATTCCAGAGGAAGCTTTATTGCATGGCTGAGAGTATCCAGTGTTTGCACACATACTCCATAACCAGATCATATGTTTGTACCCATATTCCATAACCAGATCCAATGTTTGCACCCATACTCCATAACCAGATCCAAAGTTTGTACCCATACTCCATAACCACATGACATTTTTATCTTCAAAAACTGTTGTGGCTTGTTTACAATCACATTTCTTGTAGATTATTGAATGCTTAAAGACATGTGACAAGGGAGTAATAAAGAAACAATCTCAAGTGCAAAGAAATGCATGGCATACTATATTCCTTTCTATATAAAGTGTTCAGATTCTTTTTGCACCAAAAGGTAGGGGTACAGACAAAATGGGGATGAATTTCATTAACTAAACTTTGGGAGCTCTGGTTATAAATTGAAAAGCTTCTGTAGGAGGGAGATTTAAAAAAGAACTGTGGCAGCAGATTTGGAATGTCATTTGAGGTGGAAGATTTATTTATTAATTAAGACATGTTAATCAAGTGAATGTGCTGGTTGAAAGGCTCTTTTCAGGAGTTTACTAATTAATTTCACTGAGATTAATTCCATAAATTGACATGGAATTAATCTCAGTGAAAAATATTTAAATTAGTACTAACATGTATGCTCAAATCAACTTTGAATGTCACACAACACTCAAAAAATTACCTTTACAGAGGACAAGCTTCTAGTAGCTTCTGATGAGGCAGTGAGCTCATGTAGGCCTTCTCCCTCTTTTCCAAGCCCCACAACCCAAAAGTCAAACCACAGAATCTATGACATTGCTGTTTCCCATATAATGAATCACTGATTACAGAAACTCTGCAAAATTGTTTTGTGGCAGTGCTCTGTCAGGCAGAGTACCTCACTATCCCTCTTTAAGAGGAATCTGGATGACTGGATGGGAAACAGAAAATACACCCCGGGGATCCCACCTGTGTCCCTGCTGGACAGGGAAAACAGGTGCTGACTTTGTGGGAACATTGGTGAAATTCTTGGCTAGGCTTATAAGGGCCTCTGGGCCAATAGCCTAGTATCATACTATGAATCTATGAACCTATGAGACTTACTATATTAGTATGTGATAAAACATAAGCTTCCTCATTTTCTGTTGGGCCAGATCAGAGAAAACAATACATACATTACAATCAGGATTTAACAATGATAGGGTTAAACACAACATAAATAAGAAGGTGTCTTGCAAACAGTTTCAGCAATACACCATCCAAAGTTGAATAACAAAACTGAAGGGTGATTCCCACTTCCGTTTATAATGGAGATTTTAAGCAGTTCATCTCACTCAGTAATTTTCTGATTTTAGACCAAAACCTAAGTGTCTGAAAAAAGAGGAGTTATGTAAACAGGCCCAGTACCATAATCTGCTATCCAGCATTGCTTTCTTGATAACTACAATGTGAAAATGTACCTCCAGATAATTGACACATTTTATGCTTTTCAGATTTCATCACTAAGATTCAATTTACTTTTTTATTTCCTTAGTGAGTCAGTGGCAGGTGCATCCACCAACATATCTATTACTGATTGGAAAAAGCCAGTTCTTGGTATCTAGATAAAGGTCATGGAGGCAATGGATATAGGCAAAATGGTGCATTCTGCCTACCTTGATCTGGCTAAAACATCTGATGCACTACACCACTCAGACATAGTAACCACACTCATAGATATAGGCATAAACCACTATGTTGTACACTGAATAGCCAGATGGCTGTAAGATAGGACCAAGAAGTTAGGATAGGGAACACCTCCACAAGAGGCTGGTTACTGGTGGAATCCCTTAGGGCTCTGTCTTGGGTCTGGTCTTTTTTAGTGTCCACTTCCTGAAAGTTAAGGCCAATGTCAATGGCCTCTGGCCAACCAAGTTTGCAGATGATTTCAAATTAGGAACAGCATACAACCCCCCCCCCCCATTATGGAATCATATCCACTGCTAATGCACTCCTTTTAGCATACGTTATGGAATCACATCCACTGCTAATGCACTCGTTTTAGCATACATAATGGAATCACATCCACTGCTAATGCACTAGTTTTAGCATACGTAATGGAATCACATCCACTGCTAATGCACTCGTTTTAGCATACGTAATGGAATCACATCCACTGCTAATGCACTAGTTTTAGCATACGTAATGGAATCACATCCACTGCTAATGCACTCGTTTTAGCATACGTTATGGAATCACATCCACTGCTAATGCATTAGTTTTAGCATACATTATGGAATCATATCCACTGCTAATGCACTTCTTTTAGCATACGTTATGGAATCACATCCACTGCTAATGCACTCGTTTTAGCATACGTAATGGAATCACATCCACTGCTAATGCACTCGTTTTAGCATACGCTATGGAATCACATCCACTGCTAATGCACTCGTTTTAGCATACGCTATGGAATCACATCCACTGCTAATGCACTCATTTTAGCATACGTTATGGAATCACATCCACTGCTAATGCATTCGTTTTAGCATACGTTATGGAATCATATCCACTGCTAATGCACTCCTTTTAGCATACGTAATGGAATCACATCCACTGCTAATGCACTAGTTTTAGCATACGTAATGGAATCACATCCACTGCTAATGCACTAGTTTTAGCATACGCTATGGAATCACATCCACTGCTAATGCATTCATTTTAGCATACGTTATGGAATCACATCCACTGCTAATGCACTCGTTTTAGCATACGCTATGGAATCACATCCACTGCTAATGCACTGACATCTTCCTTCAGTGCTGTACAGTCTGCAGTTATCTTTTGGAATTCATCCGATGTATTAAAGGAAATATGGAAAGGGAGCTGTTTCGATGTTTATATAGCAAAGACAAAATAATAAACAAGACTGTCAAATCCATCTACTTCTTATGTGAATATGCTGTAATGAAAATGCTTTTCAAGAAGAATGTTATATATAAGAGAAGTGCTGTACTTATACTGATTTCAGACTAAGTTTTCAGGTGGGACTTCTGCTTAACATCTCATTCAAAAGATGGTAACAGAGGAGTCAGCACCACTCTCATGCTTCACAATGTCAGCGTTAGAATATAGTTTGAGGCACCTTGTGCATGAACACAACTCACGGGCATCTCATATTTCAGGGCTTAAAGGTAAACTTGCAACCTTTTCAACCACTGACACCACAGTCTACCAGGATATTTGAGAAGAAAAAATAAACTTAAGTTTGTAATAAACTCAAATGTTTTGGAAGAACTGTTACTCAAATGAAAAAGAGATAATGCAATGTATTGCCCCTATTTGTATTGGTCAGGTCAATGATGATATGGAAGAACACAAAAATGACCATTAGTTTACTCTGGAGGGACTTCTGTTGTACTGAGTAGGTTTTCCTCACCTTCACCATAGCTATGCTCCTGACAATGTAGTTCTTTAACCCCATCCACAAATCTGTCTCTCTCTCAAACCTTGTGTTTTGATTTGCCATTATAACGGAATGATCCAAAAGTGAAATGTCCTTTTCAGGTCAATGAAAATAATTCTCTACAAATAACAGTACTGCAGAGCATGGACTTAGTAACTATATACAAAACAGTAGTGGTGTTATAATTCCAGAGGAAGCTTTATTGTATGGCTGAGAGTATCCAGTGTTTGCACACATACTCCATAACCAGATCATATGTTTGTACCCATATTCCATAACCAGATCCAATGTTTGCACCCATACTCCATAACCAGATCCAAAGTTTGTACCCATACTCCATAACCACATGACGTTTTTATCTTCAAAAACTGTTGTGGCTTGTTTACAATCACATTTCTTGTAGATTATTGAATGCTTAAAGACATGTGACAAGGGAGTAATAAAGAAACAATCTCAAGTGCAAAGAAATCCATGGCATACTATATTCCTTTCTATATAAAGTGTTTAGATTCTTTTTGCACCAAAAGGTAGGGGTACAGACAAAATGGGGATGAATTTCACTAACTAAACTTTGGGAGCTCTGGTTATAAATTGAAAAGCTTCTGTAGGAGGGAGATTTAAAAAAGAACTGTGGCAGCAGATTTGGAATGTCATTTGAGGTGGAAGATTTATTTATTAATTAAGACATGTTAATCAAGTGAATGTGCTGGTAGAAAGGCTCTTTTCAGGAGTTTACTAATTAATTTCACTGAGATTAATTCCATAAATTGACATGGAATTAATCTCAGTGAAAAATATTTAAATTAGTACTAACATGTATGCTCAAATCAACTTTGAATGTCACACAACACTCAAAAAATTACCTTTACAGAGGACAAGCTTCTAGTAGCTTCTGATGAGGCAGTGAGCTCATGTAGGCCTTCTCCCTCTTTTCCAAGCCCCACAACCCAAAAGTCAAACCACAGAATCTATGACATTGCTGTTTCCCATATAATGAATCACTGATTACAGAAACTCTGCAAAATTTTTTTGTGGCAGTGCTCTGTCAAGCAGAGTACCTCACTATCCCTCTTTAAGAGGAATCTGGATGACTGGATGGGAAACAGAAAATACACCCCTGGGATCCCACCTGTGTCCCTGCTGGACAGGGAAAACAGGTGCTGACTTTGTGGGAACATTGGTGAAATTCTTGGCTAGGCTTATAAGGGCCTCTGGGCCAATAGCCTAGTATCATACTATGAATCTATGAACCTATGAGACTTACTATATTAGTATGTGATAAAACATAAGCTTCCTCATTTTCTGTTGGGCCAGATCAGAGAAAACAATACATACATTACAATCAGGATTTAACAATGATAGGGTTAAACACAACATAAATAAGAAGGTGTCTTGCAAACAGTTTCAGCAATACACCATCCAAAGTTGAATAACAAAACTGAAGGGTGATTCCACTTCCGTTTATAATGGAGATTTTAAGCAGTTCATCTCACTCAGTAATTTTCTGATTTTAGACCAAAACCTAAGTGTCTGAAAAAGAGGAGTTATGTAAACAGGCCCAGTACCATAATCTGCTATCCAGCATTGCTTTCTTGATAACTACAATGTGAAAATGTACCTCCAGATAATTGACACATTTTATGCTTTTCAGATTTCATCACTAAGATTCAATTTACTTTTTTATTTCCTTAGTGAGTCAGTGGCAGGTGCATCCACCAACATATCTATTACTGATTGGAAAAAGCCAGTTCTTGGTATCTAGATAAAGGTCATGGAGGCAATGGATATAGGCAAAATGGTGCATTCTGCCTACCTTGATCTGGCTAAAACATCTGATGCACTACACCACTCAGACATAGTAACCACACTCATAGATATAGGCATAAACCACTATGTTGTACACTGAATAGCCAGATGGCTGTAAGATAGGACCAAGAAGTTAGGATAGGGAACACCTCCACAAGAGGCTGGTTACTGGTGGAATCTCTTAGGGCTCTGTCTTGGGTCTGGTCTTTTTTAGTGTCCACTTCCTGAAAGTTAAGGCCAATGTCAATGGCCTCTGGCCAACCAAGTTTGCAGATGATTTCAAATTAGGAACAGCATACAATCCCCCTCCCCCCCCAAGAAACTAACATGCTACAGGAAGGACTAACATAGAAAAATGACTGGTGCAAAAGCCACAGCTTAAAACTCAGTGTCAGGAAATCTGTAATACTACACTTAGAGAAGCCAGCCACCATGGGAAATTACCTCATCGATAGCACACCCCTAAGAGTAGAACCAGTAGCCAGGGATTTGGGTATACATGTAGATAGTGACCTAACGTTTGACCAATATGTCTCTAAAGTAGTAAGGAAATCATTTTATGTTGCTGAACATATAAACAAGGGAATGGCATCTAGGTCCAAGGAAATCATTGTTCCACTGTATTCTACACTCATCAGACCTATCATTGAGTACAGCGCCACCTTTAGTATCAACCTGACTCGGCACATGCAACAAATGGGACATCTACAAAGGTTACTCACAAAAAGAATACAGGGGGTAAACAACACGTCCTATGTAGATTTCCTCAAAACTCTCTGTCTATACTCTATTTTCTACAGACTGTTGAGAGTTGATCTATGCCTGGCATACAAGGCATTCTTGGGTCCCATTCTGATGGACTAACATATCTGCAAAATGAATACCATCAGAATTACTCAATATAGGGGTTTAAACTTTGCTTGCAACATAAATAGCACACATTGGAGGGACAGGTTTGTCTCTCATAGAATTCCCCTTCTCTGTAACAGCCTCCCCCTCTATGTGAAGCACAGCTCATCCCTAACCCTATTCAACAGAAACCTGGACCAGTTGATAGGAAATCAAAAATACACCCCATGTCTAGTGCATATGTCTCTATTGGGGGGAGGCAGCCTGTACATTTTCCCCTAGCTTATCCATAGTCCTTAAAACAACCTCTAAGGCACATAAGTGTGCAGGATACAATCGGGACACTAGACTTATAAAGGTCCCAGTGCTTGTTACCTAGTATACACCTATAAACCTAAATGGGAAAGGGTATGATCATTAAACCTGACTTTCAGGCCTAATGAGAATATACTATGGCAGACAGGGTTGAAATACACAAATAAAATAATGTTTCTGTGACCAGTAGGACATCTTATTTCTCTCAGTAAACTGGGAGGGACCCAGGAAGAAATATTTTTATTAAGCTACAGGGAATCTTGCTGTGCTTACCATGTTTAATTTGTAGGATGACCCAGTAAGGGAAGAACCTGACAATGGTGTCAGTAGTCATTTGTAAGATGTTTTGATTGGTAGATGTGCGATTCATCTTACACTTCTGGACTTCATTTAGTTGTCTAGAAGCCAGAGGGGCAGAGCCATATTTCATGTACAGTATTTCTGTAAGTGACTGACAAGATATCTACACTGAGCTTATGCTTATACTTCCAGTTAGATACTTTTGTTGCACCCACTCTCAACATATAGATGCATACTTTTAGATATTGAGTTAATGACCTGTTTGTCAGATTTGAGGTTCCCAGTATTGAAAATGTGCTGTAAGGGTCTAGGATTAAATTCCACATTTACTAAGAATAAATGTCCTGTACTTGACTTTGTCAGGGAAATACCCAAGACTTGGACAAGTGTCTGCCCTATAAGATGCCAACAAAGTTTTTGTGAGGGCACTCTCATATTTATACTTTAAGTGAGGCTGAGTGTGATGTACATAGGTTCATAGGTTCATAAGTAAGTACTAGAATAGATGCCTTTGTGGGCCATTTTATGCCTAGCCAATTTCCCTTTTTGTTCTTGAAATAACATATCCCATTTGATTATAGATTGGTCTTGCCCATCCAATGGTCAATAATTATATATTACCCCTACAGCAGCGGTATCCTCTGCAAGATATACCTGCCCCTCCAAACCATTCTGTTGATGTTACAGAAGAGGTTTAGATCCATAGACTGAGTATTTCTGATGCCATTTGACTTGTTCATGTGCCACAAATCCATCACTAATGGGTCGGAGGATGCCTTGCATGCCAGACACAGATCACTTCTTATTAGTCTGTAGTATACCAAGTATAGGGATAGGGCTTTGAGTCGGTCCATGTAGGACATGTTGTTTAGGCCTAGTATACTTTTAGTAAGGTATCTATTTGGGTGATCCAGTTGTTGCATGTGTCTGGACAGATACATACCAAAGGGAGCATTATATTCAATGACTGGCCTAATGAGGGCTGAGTAAAGGGGAAAAATGACATCCCTAGATCTAGACACAATCCCTTTGTTTATAAGCTGTGAAATATAGAAGGACTTTCTTACAACAATAGACACATGTTGGTCAAATGTAAGGTCCCTGTCTACATAACTTTCAAAATCCTGAGCAACTGGGTCAACTCTTAGGGGCGTATTGTTAATGTGGTAGTTCCCTGGGGTAGATGATTTCCCAAAGGATATAATAATGCATTTTTTGGTATTTTGTTTCAGACCATTATTTTGACACCAGTTATTAATTTGAGACAAACCTTCCTGCAGGATGGCTAAGTCATTTGGGGATTCAATGACTGCTCCTAGCTTGGAGTCATCTGCAAACTTAGCCAGAGTCCTTTGGTATTGGCTTTTACTTCAAAAAAGTAGATGTCAAACATGAGATGTCCAAGCACAGAACCCTGGGGAACTCCACTGGTGAATGGTCTCTTTGTGGAGGTAACTTCCCCTGTTTTGATTATCTGCAGCGAGTTGACAATCCAATGAGTGACACAGGGGTTTCTTCCCAGTTTATTTAGCTTTCCTACTATATCTGATTGGGGAATTGTGTCAAAAGTTTTGACCAGGTCAAAGTATGAGGGGTGTACCAATTTGCCTTTGATTTGGTGACCCTTTCAAAAAAAAATCCACCATATTGAGTAAGCATGACCTGTCTTTGATGAATCCAAATTGTGATGGGTCTAGTGTTTGAAGGTTTCCTATGCCCTGATTGATTAATTCCATGATAAGTGTTTCCATGGCTTTGTATATGAGGCTAGTCAGACTTATGGGTCTGTAATTGCCTGGGTTTGTGAAAGGTCTTCCTTTATGCAGGGGAATGACTGTACCTGTCCACCATTCACTTGGTAGAAAACTTGGTTGCAAGTACAGCTTGAACAGTGTTGTTAGGGGTGTGGCTAAATCATGCTTCATCCCACTTAAGATGCATCTAGGGATTTTGTCAGGACCCATCAATGCAGTATTTTATCTTCTGATAGCACTTTTAGGACTTGGTCCTGTGTGATAGGTGGAGGTAAGCTGGTTTCAGGTATATCTTGAGGGACAGATGGAGGGGAGAGAGAGAGGTAAAGTTAGAGCTAAATTTATTATTCCGTATGTTAGTTATATCTTCAGTCTCAGTGTAGGTAACATCATTCACAATCAGCTCATTGCATTGCTGCATTGTGCTTTTGAGACTGCAAACATAACTAAAAAATGTCTTGTGATTGTGTTTGGCTTAGATAGCTATTTCAGCTTAAAACCTGGCTTTGGTGGATTTTATTAAGCTCCTGAGCTGTTTGTTTATTTTTGGTGACAAGGGCTCTAACATTCTGGGAATTAATCTTCTTACTTTTGGTCAAAATTATTTCCTTTTATTATAAAGCTTGTTGATGTTATGGTTCTACCATGTTGGTTTGTTTCTGGGGTTTGCCCTGCACTTATTCCTGTGGGGTACAGCTGCATCTATGTGGTATGGTGGCATACATTTCTGTGCATTCAGTGGAGTTAACTAGGTTTTCAGGGGAATTTTAGTTTGCCAACATATAACCAACAGCTAGGAATGGAAATTTTGAAAGTCAACCATTTTGCACAGCAGTCATATCCGAGACCAGTTTGTTTGACTATAACCTTGAATACCCAATCATAGCATTGCAAAAGCAGAAAAGTGACAGTGAAAGAAATATAAACAGTGAGAAATTTTCAGACAATGTAAGTATAAGAGGTTTTAATTTATACCCATTTCTTTATTTTTCAGTATTCTTATGAAATATCTTTGTAAAATTATTAACTGTTTATGTGTCTTGTTCTATGTGTTCAGAACTTTTCTAATGGGCCAACTTTCCCAATAAACAAATGTGAATAAATCGATAATAAATTATTTTATTTTGAACCAGAAGTTAGTAAGTGCAAGACACTGCAAATGAGAAAACAGTAGTAAGACCAATGGTTCCTAGGTTACTATGAGAAGGATGGAAAAAACAGAGTGGGAGCATTATGAGAGTGTACTGCGCAAAAATAGCATAAGAAAAGGAGAGCTGAAAGAAAGAAAGAAAAAAGGACTTGAAATATAATCTTTAATGTTTAGACAAGCAAAAAATTTCTGCAGGTGCTGGAGAAAGTGTTAAAAACTGGAACGTATGAATGCTAAATTAGAGAAGTCAGTCTGACATGAAAGCTTCAAAGCAAGGCCATTAGAGTTACACTGTGGATAGAAACTGTGTAATAAATTGTAAAAACAAAATTACTGCTGATTAGTCATCTGAGAACTTGAAAGTGTAACAAAATGTATTTCCATAAATATAAAGTTTCATTGTCAGATGATGTAAGATATCTCATTTCTTGGATAAGCAAAATTTAAATTATACTATACACAGTTTACTATCATTGAATATAAAGTAGCTGGGAAGCTATTGTGAGTAAAGATAAACTGTACCTTTTACAGTTACAAGGAAGCAAAATCAAAAATAGCCACTAAATATTTTTCTTGTATCTTTAAGCTATACCTTGGAAATTCAAATAATTACCACACTGAAACAAATATAAAATACATATATATATATATATATATATATATATATATATATATATATATATATATATATATATATGTGTGTGTGTGTGTGTGTGTGTGTGTGTGTGTGTGTGTGTGTGTGTGTGTTCAGTTGTGTAAAAAAGTCTTGAAACTTTAGATGTCATAAAAGGGGATATTTATGGTATGCTAAATCTGATGGCTCCCTGTCATACTGTTTCTGTCTGTAATATATATCAGAACCTAGTAGGACATGCAAGTTTAATTTAATTCCGTTCTAAATATTATTCTTGTTGAGTGCCAAGGAAGATAAATCAGTGCAGTATTATTCACTAATGGCGTAGCAGTAATGAAGGAAGTTAGGCAGTAGTGCGGGATTTAGTACATATAAACACTATTTAATTTGATGGAGACAAGTGTTTTATGGATCATTTACTTATTTTCTTTTGGTTACTTGGTTATGCAAATGAGCCAGTCCCAGTTCTGACAAAGACCTACATAATCCACACATAAAAGAAAAACACTATGCTATGTCTACAAAACAGCAGTTTTAGTTCTAAGATTATAACTATAAATAAGCAGGCACATATGAACAAAATAATCAAAAGTAATACTTGCAGCTCTATAAAGAATACAAAATAAATTAATTTTGGACATATATTTATAATATTTATCAGCACACATTCCCTAGGATTTATTAAAAACCATGTAGTGTCATACTAAGCCTATACATTGTAAGTATGTTAGTGTGATGAGTAGTTGTGTTAATCGAATATGCATGGTGCTCATCATGCCTACATGTTTGCAAGCACTTTTTGTGGCCAGCAGTAGTGCTTGTGGCCATGGGAAGGTGCTTGCATGCATGAGCACAGAATGTAAGCAAAATGGCTTGCTTGTAGGCAAAGCTAAGATACGAGTGTGGGCTGTAGCCCTGAAATATTAAGGGCAAGTACAGTGAAACAATTCTGAAGGAGGGGAGTGAACTGGAGGAATTGTACATAAAGAATAATGTTTTGTACTACATAATAATTCATACGGAAGAGGAAATGAGTAAAGTGTACTCATATAACTACAGGCAAATGTGCTGAAATGTCAAAGAAGCATTCCTAATATAAATCCTGCCATACTGAAATAATGATAATCAAAATGTCAATTATAATACTGGTGTTATGCAAAAACAGACAAGCTAACAAAGGATGTGATCGGGTTATAAAGCTGCAGTGTAACAAAGGGGAGTTAAAATGTGATAAACATGTCAATAAAATGATGAGTTTAGATACCAGCAAGAACAGAAGATACGTTATGGGATGCATGCATAGACTGAAGTTATTGCATATGAGAGGTGTATAAACGGAATTTGTGTATGCAAGATGATACCTCCACTGTATTCTCCACCTCAGCATATATACACAAGAACAAATGGGGCTCATATCTGTAATGTCATGTACATCAGAAATGGACATGGTTTTGTAAAGGAATGTAAGTGATACCCATAGGAAAGGGGTTTATCATCTATTAACATGTAATAAACAAGCAAGCGTTGTCTACTCATGTAAATGCTAAATAAAAATATTAAAACACTCAGCTTGCATAAGTGACAAATAACACAGATCAGATGATATTTTATGATTTCAAGTTTTCTATTGTTAATTTGCAAACATCTCAGACATTGTTACACTGCGCATGCTCACATGGAATTGCAGAGAACAGTAATGTAACAGCAAGTCATCAGCACCAACACACAAGAAAGTGTTGTGACACAGGACCAGTCACAGTTTCTGTTGGTGTGGCTGCAAGCCATACAGTAAGAAATGTTTATGGAAGCTCTCATCTGCCATTAAGATGTATACTGTGATGAAATCAATAGCAGTAATAAAGAAACTTCTGGATTAAGACAAGCGATACAGAGCATAATTCATTTGGGAATAGGTAATGCCTCTGAGTAACGAATGGCGTAATAAACATTGGCATCATGTCATTTCCAAAAAAACATGCCAGGACAGATATCAGAGAGATGCAGAACAATCATGGATGCCTTAGAACAATGCATATCATTTATGTCATGAAGAATATCCTTGAAGGGCTTACAGCACTTTCCTGTCATAAGGGGTATGGATGTCCTAAGGCCTGAAAAACGTGGCCCTATAACAGTGCTATAAGTATTGTCTGTGCATACACCACTGCTGTCTGACAGGCAGATGTTACCAGATTCAGACCCCTGCCTGTTATACTAGCCTCTCTCCAGACCTCTGTACTGAGTACATGTTTCACATCAGATAGCAATACAGAATGTCAAAAATAACTGAACTGAATGTGTGCAATAAGACAGGAGTTGCAAATATAATATGAACAATTGGATTTAGTCAGAATGCAGGAAAACACCAACACATGTTACTGTCTGCACAACACTGAGCAGTACAATATCAAT
The DNA here is from genome assembly GCF_019279795.1 of Protopterus annectens. Lineage (NCBI taxonomy): Eukaryota > Metazoa > Chordata > Ceratodontiformes > Protopteridae > Protopterus > Protopterus annectens. The sequence goes on along the minus strand of NC_056732.1, from coordinate 240,547,882 downwards.
GTTTCTTTGACAAGGAACCTGTTTCCATTGTGCAGTACACACACTGTCCCAGAATTGAACCACAGTCTATCCATGTAGGCATGCTATACCAGCCAGTACTCAATACACATGCAACAGGAGCACTCACAGCATGGCATTAATAACCATTTCACTGCTATGCAGCCACAACCTGTGATGTTTTATTATTGTCCTACATAAAAAGGTATAAAATATCTAGATATACTGGTGCTTATGTAACATCAGTACATTCATATAATGCTGCCCTTTCAGGAGTCATGTGACTGTACTGGCTAATGACATGTAGATGGACCACAAACATCACAGTGGAAGTCTTAACACAAGTGTGACAGTCTGCCTATGCTAAATTATTACATCATATGCATGTGTTGCAAACAATCCCTTTGCGATAAAAGGGATGGTGGATGCCTCTCCCACAGTAAATTGACAAATTATAACTGTGGTGGATGTCATTCATACATTACAGCATAAAGCTACACAATGCTAACAGGCACTGAATATGGATGTTGAACAAATGAGCATGTGACAACACAAAATACATGATATTGTACAGGATGAATGTGCCACAGTAGAATTGTCACTACAATGGTAAGATATTTTGATATGTCAAGGCATTGCATCATGTTATTGCTGCAAGGGATATGTGTGACTGTAATTGTTGTACTAAGGCAGCAACAAACAGAATGTCGTTTCATTCCCTTGTGCTAGAGGATAATGCTTTCTATATATGTTATGCAAGGAAAATGTAACCCCATGTCATCATTATTCTGAATAAAACATTGCTATGTGAGAAATGATCATAGCTTTATGCAGAAGCTTAGCTAGAGTGGGTGAGAGGGGCAATTATTACAGCTATGGGGGAATCAACATTATACTTGTATACAGCAGATGTGTGTGACAACAGTGTTAGTAACATGTACAGTCACAATAAAACTGACACAACATAGTCTGAGCAGTAATGGCTAGATGTAAGCTACCTACCTTAGATCTACAGATTAGTGCTTGAATTGCAAACATCATGCGACATGTTCAGGTGCAAGTGTGACAGTGCACATTTAAAAGGATGACATCAACACTGTTTATTAGCTGAAGGTTTATGATAACAAGTGGTCACAGTGCACAATAACACTGTACAGCTATACATCACATATGTACTTGAAGAGTAGTGTACAGTATGAGAGCAAAAGACATATTCACAGCTTGCCTCAAACATCCTACATACGGTGTTACACAATGTACAAATGATCAACGTCATGCAACAGAGGAGAGTTTGCAAGCCATCTGTGTCTACAATTTTGATAGCATTATTTAATAATTATGTGGCATAAAGGTTATTTTCCCTGGGGATGGTAGGCTGTGCTAGTGTAACAGTGTGCCACTGTAAATCCATCTCACATGTGGAAGTGTATATAAAGGTTATGAGGTGGCCTATGGTATACGATAGCAATCACAGCCACACTTTTTAAGCAGAGAGGGACTTGAACCACCTACCTATCTAGTTGCACAATCTATACAGCACATTATCAGCAGTCCTTGTCACAGGAGAATAGTGACTCTAACTGAGCCATGGGACATTATGAAGTGATTATGTCGTCAGTTTATTGACAAGGAGATGTGTCTCTTAAAATTTTTTTTACAGCCATCTGAGGTTGTAATAGTTACCACTGCAAATGTGTATAAACCAATCCTGAATTCCTTTAAATTACACACAAAAGCACTGATGTATTTGTACCTCCTAACTATAAACACATTCTAGAGAATAGTTTAAGAAATGCAAGTGACACAGGAAAATTCTGACTCTTAAGGGGACATAGTGCACTTTTGTCATGATGACTTTATCACTGTGTTGCAATGAGGATGTTTTTGAGAAAAGGTGAGCTGCCAGAAGATTGAAATGCACTCATCTCAGCAAATGCAGCACCACGTATTACAGACCCACACACGTGCACAAGCTTCCTATGCTAAGTATTGAGCCTCCTACCTACCGAGGTTACACAAATTAGACAGTACTGCATTAGTCACAAGATCCACAGGAGAAGTGTGATTCCTAAGTGGAAAAAGTTGGCTTTTGTCATGATGACCTCATCATTGTGTTTCAGAGGTGATGTTTCAGTAAAAAGTGGGATAAGGGAGCTGTGTGAAGATTTAAATGTATTCTTCTCAGTGGAAGTGCATACAACATCAAGTGTTATGCACACTCACACACAAGTTTCTCATTCTGAGTATTAAACCTCTCACCTACCTAGTTACACAATCTAGAGAGCATTAGTCATAAGCTCCACAAGAGAAGACTGGCTTCAACCGTCTGTAATAGCACATTTGTACTTCTTGAAAATCATCTGTTTGGAACAGATTGTACTGTGCATCATAGGTTGTGCAACAAATACATATGTGTGCACAGGAAAATGTAGCATCACCATGATTGTCACATGTAAATACATGCTTCTCTACAAATGTTTAGATACTATCCATCATGTACATTGCATTACTGTGAGGGACACTGACATATTTCACATTATGGGATGCAAGTAAATTCCACAAAAAGAAAACAGTCGAAAAAACGAATCCTGGTGTCTGACAGAACAAGCGGCTCCAAATTGGTTTAATTTAACGCAATTTATTTTCACTCAAGACTTCAGCGTTTTCATTACATTATGGGATGCCCTAGACATTACCTGTTGTAAACCAGTGGATTTTCAATCAGACTTTCCTCCAACTTCATGTCAACATGACTGCATACTTGTATTGTCTCATATATGCACTAGGTGCCTTGACAAGACAAACATGCAAGTTATGCATAGGACAGTGAACTGCAGAACAGCAGTTGCAGGTGGAAATACATTTGACATACTTTGAAAAACTGAATTATCTGAGTCAACATCATTTTCAAATCAAGATAACCAGTTGACAAGATCAAAATAGACATATTAACATTGCACAACCTAAAACAGCAAATTATTTACAGGAAAAGTCCAACTTGGAATGAGCCAGTTTTCAGCAGAGGCCCAGGAAGAAATGCTCCAGATGCATGCCTTTGTAACATGGGAGGAAACCCACACAAACACAGGGAGGACATGCAGACTTCACACCAAAGGCACCCCAGCTGAGAATCAAACCAAAGGACCTCTCTCACAGACAACAACATTAACCACTGCACCAGTACAGCATCCAACTACATGCTTTTCTTTTTTTGTGTTATGCTTTCAGTGCAGCTCTGCCAAGCTGAATTGTACTGTTGATGGCGAAGTATTAGCGCATGCATAATCATTTCCATGAAGTGTTGAAGTTAGACTGGGAACTAGCAGTAATCTATGTTGCTCTGTGCCGACTTTCACCCAAAGAAGACTGGCTTCACATGAGGGAACAGGCACATTATTATAGCAGCAGGATAATTATGTGTTAAGGAAAGATGTAGTCAATATTTACTGCCGCAGGAGTACGCAAAACATTTGAAACATTTTTTCATCTATCTGGATTCAAACCTTTAGAGCAATGCAAGAAAAACATTTATACCTGAGTATTACTTAAGCACATTATGTAGGAAGGCAAAGTTCTGATAGTTTACATTTGACAGCAGATTTCTGAAAACATGAAAGTATGTATTCATTTTCTTTACCCTGTTGACCACTGTAATCTGTACATCCAGCTCCTCAGCTTGTTGAAAAGTACATTAAACTGAATAAACATAGCTAAGCACAGTGGTGTGAAGCTCAACCGAGTAATGCAGCTGAAGGTAATAAAATCATAAGCTACCGCCATAATCTGTGTACTTGCATTTAACCTTAGTTCCATTTGTTGCCCTGCATCAGACATTATGAAATGCAAAGGGGAGAGGAATAATGATACAGAAGGGATAAGATATATTGACAGGTTGAGATGGAGAAAAAGGACACAGTAGCTTATGAATAAAGAAAGATAATTATGGATCAAACAATGATTATTCAACATGTAGACATCAAATAATATAAAAAAACAGTCAGTAACATGTAGATAATGGGTGAATTAGAGCTCTTGAAAGTAGTAAAAATAAAAAAAAAAAAAAAAAAAAAGCTATCTATACATGTAAGCATCATCTCATCATGCCAAACATGGATTTCTACCTCACACCCTTTAAATAACACAACTGATGCACAGTGACAACTTACTGAAGCAAAAGGGATGTACAGAGAGAGAGACAGAGAGACAGAGGGGCAGACAGACGCAGAAAGGAATAGCAACAATACATTTTGAGGGACATCACGGTAGTGGTGCTGCGGTAGCATTGTCACCTCACAGCAAGACGTTGTCACGTTCGACTCTCAGCTAGAGCATCTTCTGTGTGGAGGCATGCGTGAATGGGCGTGCCTTCGTTGAAGGTTGTGTGTCAGGGCTGGTAACTTGGCACGTAAAAATCCACTACCAAACATTAGCGGACCGGTGTTCGGGATAAGCCGAAAGACACAACAACATTTTGGGGGACATGCAGGAAAATCTGTATGGTGTGTTACTGTTACTTATTAAATTGCCATTAATCTGTCATTTTCTGTACAATAAAGTGCTTGCTACAGGGAGAAATAAGGGGTAGGAGACTGCAATAAATATTAAGATATAAGCAGGACAAGGCTGGCTTAATAACTTTCCCTGTTGTCGCTGCAATGTATTTGCAAACAATGTCTTGCTGCACTATTCCAATGGTATGTTAATGAAATGTTGTACATGGAGAGAAGGGCAGATATTTGCAGTTATATGTATGAAAGTAACATGAAATGGCATGTATTAACACATTGACCTAACACTGTAATTGAACCCATGACACTATGCAGAAACAGCAGTTAACAAGCAGATTAATTATCTCAGCAAGCCACGTAGGTATTCCTAACTTATTGCAACCAGCAGACTACAAAATGTTGCATTAACTGTTTTACAACACTGCCTTCAGTCTGCCTTCACTCTGTATTCTTACATCTCAGCAGATTTAAGCAAATGTGCTCTAAAGTAACTGGACAACTGTAGACTAAATTGAAATCTTCAGCTGTTGCAATAAGACATTATATATCATTCACTGCCAATCAGCAAGGCTGTTCTATGCCATCCTCCATGCAAATGCCAAGGACATAAAGTGAAAGCTTTTCCATGGATATTTCTGGCCATGTATCTTGTGCATGCATCTACTTTTTGACCAGATTAATTGTGTAAGAAAGGGGTGGCTAGGACAGTGGTGAAAATGGGGTTGGCAAGCAGAAGGTAGAACACAGGGAAAAGAATACAGGAATTTGCAGAAGGGTCATAGGAGAGCACCATAACTAGCCACTTCTTCACAACATAAATGTACAATTGTACACGCAATTTCATGACTTTGGAGAGTCACCACACCAGTGATGGGTGACAATAGCAGAAAAATGTTGTATGGCCAAATGAACCACATCAAGTGTGTCAAGATGACAAATAGGTGAAGTGGGGAGCTATGTATGAGCCTTAATTATTTTTTTTTATTGTTGTACAGGTGCCCATTTTTTATTTTTTTATTTATTTATTTTTTTGGGGGGAGAGAAAGGAATGTTCGGAAAGGTGCTTAGGAATCAGACGGTCAGGTAGGTATGGTAGGTTAAAAAGCAGATGCATACATATAAGATATACAAGACATACAAGACAGATAGGGATAGTGATGGAGACAAAAAGTTGGGGGACACCATGATTGGTGAGTGATAAGTAGGGGACATCAGGAGTGCACACACATCGAGCTTGAAAAAAGTGAGATCTAGTCCTTAGCAGCAGCTCCCTGTGTCAGTGCTAGAAATGGCATCAGCTTTGTAAGCAATGCAGGACCCTTTCACTCCTGCTAGTATGTACACCAAGGCCCAGTCAGCTCCTGCAGGGTGACAAAATCACCACTTCAGCTAGTACTGCTCCTAGAGGGTACCACTGTACCAGCAGCTGGGGGCTGACATATTTGACAGTAAATGTCTAGATGATTGTGATATTGCCTACAGTTAGGATACCCATGTACTCATACAATATTTAACAAAGACTGCAAACACTGCAGGAATATTCCTCTCTGTCTTAATTGTGTCTCATTCCCTTATTGATGTTTTCTTCATAGCAATTCTATCTATATTTTATTGCATATGTTATCTGTACCAATGCTTAAAAGTACTTTGTTGAATATGAGCATTTTTTAATAAGGGGCAACAATTGTGGTCATTAAAGCCAGCATTTGAATGCTAGGAATGTTGCTGTCCTAACTCAGTCAATGTACTTTCAGATTTTTTTGGTAAATCTCCTCTCCCTGACACACTCACAGTAAGTGTACATCAAAGAGGGGAGACTGTGAAACCCTAATTGTTTCTGTAGTCAAACTAATCATTAACCCCCTCAAGCCATGTGCATGCAATCGTGTAGTTTCTTCCACCATGTTTATATTTACTACACTTAATGCAAATTGTGGTATTCAGGCATGCTAATGATTTGTATACTCATAGTGCTGACTGCACTATATAAAGGTAATCATGTAACTAATGCCCTTGCATCATAATGGGGAGACTGTTTGGATCCAGACAGCGTGATACTGCTAAATAAACACTTCTGTAGAACAATCTACTTTATACACTGCTTTATTGTCAAAGTATGTTGCTATTTCTTACATAATGCTGTTTGTGTAACATTAAATTGTGAATTGCACTAGCCACTCAAAAACATTTTTTGTCTTAATGTTTTTCTTTATCCCTTTCTTTTGGCATAACCACATCTGCTTTACAAAAAGTATGCTACAGAATTCTACATTATGTATATTTTTAGGTTGTATTTAACTGTTGTTTGCACTGTTATTGAAGATGAGTGTTTTATAAAGATATAGGAAGGTCTAGCATTCTTACCTCTGTTAGCAGAAAGAAAAATGTATTATTTTTGTGGATTTTTACCAGACTGCCCTCCATAGCAGCGGAGATGACACTTATAATAGTTGTCTTACATGACTAATACTACATTGTGAATTTTTATTGGTAATGCTGTGATGTATTTCACATCTAATCCTGTGTTATTTGCATTACAGAACTGTTATAGATTGTTATTGATATTTGATTTAGATTTTTTTTGGGGGGTGCTATCTTGACTTATGCATAGTCATAAGGAGCATTAACATTTACATTGTTGTGTGCATGATGGATGCATGCATTCACACAAGAATTAAGTTTGCAGCCATCTTGTCTGTGTATTATATACTTAATTATGTGTTGTCTATTTCATCTCTTACAGGGATATGGCACCCAAGAAAAAAATCTATACTCTGCAAGCCATTATACGCTTATGCAGAAAATGAGATCATTATCCAGGCCTTATGTCACCGTGGAGCTTTCCTCTTAGGGAAAGGAAAATGTGACCAGTCTGCCAGAGACAGAATATGGCAGCAGATGGTCGACAATATCAATGCTGTCAGAGGGCAAGGGAGAATTTATTCCCAGATACGATACTGGGCAGTGATATCATAAACTCTGCCCACCACAGGGCAGCTGCAATTCCTAAAGAAGATGTGATTATGGGAGGTGGTCCTGCTGCCAAACCACCATTAACTGAAAGAGAGGAGCTCCCATCCACTGCCAAAGATTTAGATAGCTCAGCAAAGGGCTCCCACAGAATGCTTAACTTTGGTGTTGATGTGAGCGACATACAGAGTGTCACAAGCATACCTTCAAGATATGCAAGTATCTGTACATCGTAGATGTCTGATCTATATAGATCCAGTGATAAGTGTGAGTCAGGTGACACAGTCATAGAGAAATAGAAAAGAGTGTTTGAGGAGGATCCAACTCATACCTCCCAACCATACTAAATTACTCGTTTTTTACCGAGTTTTAGGTCCAAATAATGGGGTGCCTTGATTCCCAAGCGGCACCCCTGCATTTCCAAATTTTTCCCAGCTTTTTTTTTTACTTTTTTTCATGCTTTTTGAGTTGATGTCATCACGTGCATGATGACATCAGTTCCGTCGGGGCTACCAGCCTGTCAGAGATGAGCTCAAGGGCCAGTAGGCTCACTCACTATTTGTTTTCAATTGTACTTGAGAGTGGGAAGTCCTGGGTACTACAGAGCAGTGAACGGAAAGGATTCTGTTCTGGCTGCACTTGCGAGTGAGAAGTCTTCTGACTGTAAATATTTTCTATTTCAGGTAACATGTTTTATTTTATTGTGAATGGACTGGCTGCACCTAGGTACTGCAGAGTGGTGAACGGAAGGAAGGATTCTGGCTTCACTTGCGAGTGGTTTACTTTGAATGGACTGGCAGAGCAGTATTTGAAAGGAAATGTTTATATATTCTGGCACTCGAGAAGGAATCTATTTCAGCTATCTGAACAGTGTGTGTGTGTGTGTGTGTGTGTGTGTGTGTGTGTGTGTGTGTGTGTGTGTGTGTGTGTGTGTGTGTGTGTAGAAAATGCCCCAATTTAATAGACCTAGTGGCTAGAGGTACTCAGGCTCAAACCCTGTATCTTGGGTACAAGGTAAAAAGAGCCTAAAGTCCCTAGCCACCACCACTTGTGAATTTATGCCTCATATTTTTGATCTGTTCCTCATAAAATCTGTGGTTTTCAGGATTTTTGTGGCAAATCACTGAAGGACTGGATTCACTAAATAATGACAGGCATTTGAATTTCAGACTTTATATTATTCAGAAAATAAATGGTAATACAAAAATTTTATTCTAGCAATTTTCTAAGTTTATAAGATCAGTATTTGAAATGTATCCCTGTTTTGGGGCTGTATTCCCCCCATTATTGGCTTTGTTCTGGATTTTTGTGCTAAGACGTTGAGAGCTATGGTGAGAAGTGAGAAGTGAGAATTGAATTCACTAAATGATAGCCATTTAAGTTTCAGTGTCCCTATCTTTCAAGAAACTGCTGATTTGGCTATGTGGTATGTTGCTCTGACTGTAGTGCACAGGGTCCTAGGGCCAAGACTTGCCAGTGAAATGCATGGTGGTAACACAACATTTTATTCCAGCAACTTTCCAAAATTATACAAGCAATGTTTAAAATGTGTCCCTGGTTTTTGGCCTTTTGTCACCCCCCCCCCCAAAAAAAAACTGAAATTGAAAATAAGTGCGAGAAGCTGTGCAAGATGCCTGTGGCTTACACTACTGTCATTCTATATATATATATATATATATATATATATATATATACATACATACATATTATATATATATATGTGTGTGTGTGTGTGTGTGTTTGTTTGCCTTTTTGGCTTTTCCCGGTTAGGGGTCGCCACAGCGGAATGCCGGTCCGCTAATGACTGGCAGTCGATTTTTATGGTGCTGAGTTGCCAGCCCGACAACCAACCTTCAGTGAAGGCACGCCCATTCACGCATGTCTTTCGGAGGCCACTCGACCACGAGGAGGACATGCAGACTCCACACAGAAGGTACTCCAACCGAGAATCGAACAGGAGAACCTCTTGCTGTGAGGCAACAATGTTATCGCTGTATATATATATATATATATATATATATATTTTTTTTTTTTTTTTTTTTTGTGTGGGTGTGGAAATAGACTTTTATGTTGAAAATGTTCTGAATTGGGAAGTTTAGTCATTATTGGTTCATAGGGTGGCCACGGTGGTGCAGTGGTTAGCATTGCCGCCTCACAGCAAGAGGTTCTCCGGTTCGATCCTCGGCTGGGGTGCCTTCTGTGCGGAGTCTGCATGTCCTCCCTGTGGTCGCATGGGTTTCCTCCGGGTGCTCCGGTTTCCTCCCACATCCCAAAGGCATGCTGCAGGTGGATTGGACACTCTAAATTGCCCCTAGGTGTGTGTGCCTTCTGTGGAAGGTTGGGCGCCGGGCTGGCAACTCGACACTGTAAAACTCCACTGCCAATCAATGTGCGGACACGGTGATCCGCTGTGACGACCCCTAACCGGGAAAAAGCCGAAAGAAGAAGAAGAAGAAGAAGTCATTATTGGTTCATGCAGTTTGTTTCATTGCTTACTGGAAAAATGTTCAAACAATAAATTTAAAATGTGCTCTGTCTAACAAGTGTGCTGTATTATACAAGTAATATAAAGTCAGGAAGGTGTATCAAAGAACACATGCATGTTTCTTATTTTGTGTGCAAGGGCCCAATGATTTGAAAACAGCCCAAAGGTAATCCTTATCTCCCATTGGCCAGATGCATTTTCTTTGTATGTAGTGTGGGTTTCAATGCTGTTTCAATGAATGTGAGTTTCAAGGGCAGAGAAGTTTTAATGCCAAGAATATTTTCATTGAGAGACAGTATTGCTTTGTTTAGTACTTGTGCATTGTGCTATAAAATGTAAAAATAAAATCAAAATAATCATTGTAGAATTAAAGCAACATGCACACAGTGATTATGGTAAATGGGGTGAAATAGCCAGGTAATGGGACATTGGAATGGCTGCAGGGGGACTATGGTGTCATATTTTGGTTGTCTGTTCTTCAGTTTGTGTTTGAAAGTTGGTACCCCACAATTCCAATGGAGTGGGCGGGGTTACATAATTATGCATGCATATTTTATGTTAATCAGAGTACAGATTTGTACCTGTTTTTCATGGGCCTTGTCCAGATTTTTGATGTTTCCAGGTTGAGAGGTATGATCCAACTGTTCACTACATTTTTGTATGAGAACATTTTTAATCTGCATATGTAAGGAGGATTTTCTTTTTCTTGTTTCATTTGCACTGTGATACTCACCAGCCTTCTTTCCTTTCCCTTCCTTATGTACAGGGGCATCTGGATTGCAGGCTGCCAGCCAATCTGCACATCGTAAGCACACATTTGGTTATTGTTACTATTGTATAGAAGGTAGATTCTGGTCTATATAAGATTAAAATTTATGTTGCTTCAGCATCTGTTAGAGTTTAACATACCTTATGTAGTTCAGTGGCTAAAAAAATGGAACTCTCTCCCCACTAGCATATAAAACACATCATCCAAAGCCTCCTTTAAAAACCTCATTAGGCAACATCTCAAGCAAAGTTGGCAGTGCCATGACTGCTCCCCAGAGTAGTGAAAGCAGATAAGGTACACATACTAAACCTAAAGTACTTGATAATAGTTTTCACTCTTACTCACAAACACTGGCTAATGTACAATGTATGTACTGTACCTGTGTACTATGTATGTATTCTACCTATGTTCCAAATTTCAGCTGTACACCACAAATCTATTAATTACCTTTATTTTTAAATTAATATTTTCTTGTTTGTCCTCTCCACTGTAACTGTTGATGTGCTGCATACCACTGTAAAAACATGTCTATTGTAAACTGTGTATATACTGATCATGTCTAAATATCTAAATATATCTGTAATTTTTCTGTGTGGAGCTTTTCTCCCTGGCCCTCTGCTGAAAAAGGGCCTTTTCAGCTCAGTCAAACGCCCCTGATTAACAAATGTAAAATTAAATAAAATAAAATAAATAAATAACATAAATGTACTGTATAAAGGCAATATGTGATCAATTTTATTCTCTGTTTCTCTGTTTGTTATGTTTATTGTTTATTATCATAGGTGATCCTGACAGTGGCACTGTGAACTCCTACCACCCGATGTCAGAGTATCGGTAGATCTGATGATGATGGTGGCGATAAACAGGCACAGTCTGAGATGCAGAGGGTCAGTCTGACACTGTGGTTGCGGCTCTTACAGTCTCTGCCCATATTTTGGATACAGTCAGTATGCCTACATATACCATGACACACAGACCTCTGAAATAGGACAGGTTGAGGATGACACAGCCGATCAGGGTAGTGTGGTTACTCCAGTTGCAGAGCTGGTAGCTTCTCATCATAGCCATCATGAGGGTGTGGTTGGTAGGGGTGCTTGGAGAAGGCCTACTGTCCACCCTTTTCCTGATGCTGGTGTGTCATTAGATGCCACTCGACGTATGTGTAGGGCTATAGTGTTGGCAAAGGCATGTTCCACCTGGGCCTCAGAAGAGATAATGTAAGTATTAAACATTGTGCATTCTGATATGTGTGACTCCCTGAACCATGTGGGTGACTCCTTGGAAAGGATGAATGACACATTGGATCTGTCAGTGTCTGTAAACAAGCATCTGTTGGGGGAGGATGGGCATTCCTGTAGCCGGAGAAACGCTACATCTTCTGGTGTTAGCAAACATGGCCATGCAAGATCCCGCTCCTGTGGTGACACTACATCCACTGCTTCATCAGTGATTGCAGTGTCAACACACAGACATGGTAGGCCATGGAGTCATGGTCCTGGATGCAGTCATGAGGACAGCTCATCCAGTAAACATCTTTATTTTTTATTTATTTAACATTTGTTAACCAGGAAAGTCCAACTTGGAATGAAACCAATTTTCAGTGGAGGCCCGGGAAGAAATGCTCCAGACGCATGTCTTTGTAACATGGGAGGAAACTGGAGCACCCGGAGGGAACCCACACAAATGCAGGGAGGACATGCAGACTCCACACAGAAGGCAGCCCAGCCAAGAATCAAACTGGAGAACCTCTTGCTGTGAGGCGACAACACTACCGCTGCACCACTTCACCATCCACACATCATTCACATTCAGGTAGCATCCTGACTTCTAGCCAGGGCCACAAAAGTACACTGCAACTCCTGACAGATATGGTTCTCGTAGTCAGGGGCAACAACGGTGAACTGAGTTCTCTACCATACAAGGCTCACATCTGTCCAAGATGCCAGGATATAGTGCTAGCACTGTACTTAATTGTGCTCATGTGGGTACACACTCACACACTGAAAAAAATTCACTTGCCCATACCACCTCACACACATGCAAGCTATTTAAACAGTACTATTGATTGCTATACATCTGTTGTTACTGGCCCTGAACACTGTGAACTCTGATAGATACGCATGTTTGTTACACACACACACTTACTTCTTTGATGTCAGTCTTGCCCTCTTGTACTACCCCCACCCTGTTCAAATGATGATGACTGTGTCCTGCTCTTTTTAGACATACCTTTGTGACTTAGAATTGCATATATGTCTGAGTAACACAATGGATAGATAATGCTTGCTTATTCATAAGCTTGCATTTATGAATATGAATTGCAGAAGAAATATTTTTGATTTCTTGTTCCTACTCATTTGTGAATGACTGTATCTATAATTGTTGAACCTCATTGTATTTCAGTTAGTATTGTCATTAAAACAGTAGAAGCATTAGGTACTTCAGTCTTGCTTCTTTGTATATTTGTGCAAATGAGGATATACATTTATTTATTTATTTATTGACATTTGCTAACTGGCTTAGTTCAGCTGAACCATGGGCCCATTTTCAGTGGAGACCTGAGGAGAAAAGCTCCAGAAAATTAACAATTATTACAAAAGTTACAAAGATATAATCAACAGATAACAAGTCTACTAGCAAGTAATAGCATGACATAATATAAGTCTGTTAACAGGTAACAAATCTATAAATATTACATATTAAAAAAACAGAGTATGAAATTCAATGCAATACCATACATGAGGTCATTTCAATGTACAAAGAGTCAATATTAATACAAGAACCTATTCTTATTATTATTATTATTTTTTGGTGCATTTAAAAATATGAAAAAGAGGGAAAAGTAATAGAAGGTGCAGCGTATATGAGGAAAAAGAAATTATCTAGATAAGAAGGAAGAATAAGTCAAGTGGGCGGTTGACAAGGGCAGGACCACGTCTTTTGTAGATAAAGTTTAATTTCTTGTTTGAACAGGTATTTTTGAGTGTTTTTTTAAATGACCCGTTCCATGTTTTATAGACAATGATCAATTGAAATGCTTGATGCACACTATTTGTTCTAATACGTAACTAAATATTGTACAAATCTGACATACCAGATATTACTGACATAACTGTATGAATGTTCTGCTTAGGGGCATATGCATATTTCCACCTGATAGTAATCAGTTATATAACTTTTTTTACAGGTTCCACACTTACCTTGTCATTATTGCAGGTACAAATTGTGTCCTTGTGGGTTGTCCTTGTCTGATACTATCAGAACACAGCCATTACATGCATAAGTAAAGGTTGTGGAGCTTGACAGGCAACAGTTTTCATATATGAATGAGAGTGGGATCTTAGGCTTTGACCTAGGTAGTAAGTATACAGCTCACAAGTGTGCCATATATATAAGTCGTGGCAACTGTCTGGCTTACCTGCACAGACATCATAGATGATCCCTTGGGCATTACAGACAACCTGACAGTTTATAGAGTGAACATCTTTTCTGCTAATGTACCTCCTATCCTGTTCCACAAGTGGGACTTTTATTTATATCAGGGAAGTGTGCTACTACATAGAATTCCTGCATTGTTCTTGCTCTCTCCTGTGGTGTCTGTGAGAAACAGATATGATTCCTTGCATGTATTCTTGAGGCTGATGCCTGTGACACCCCTAATATATCCCTTGTGGATCTCTGGAGGGTACCTGTAGCTAGTATACATAATGCTAAACATATGTTATCACTGGGATGGGGTCTCCACAATATCTTCTGGGGCTTGAAGTGGGGGCTGCAGAGGTTGCCTATTTCCTCCAGTGTTTCCCTGTCCATCCTGTATCTCTCAGTAATTTCTGTATCATGTAGTCTATGATAAGTCAAATGGAGGTCTAAACACCCTTCTTCTTCTTGCTCTCAGTCTGGTGGCAGCAGCAGCACCCTGATTTAATGCCTGTTGCACAAACAGTATAATAATAGCAGTAGCAACTCCTAACATGCTTTTTTTAAGTATAATTGTGCTGTATTCCAAAGAATTTTGGTGTGCATGGCAAAAGCCTACACTGAGTGCACTCACACTGTATAGTTTCTGGAATAGCCCCAGCATACCGGCTTGGTTAATTGGCATGTACTTCAGCTCTTTAAGCTGTCATTAGCATATTCTGTCTTTATCTGTGTTTGGCGGCCCTACATATCATGTAGAGACATTTAAGGAATAACATTTAGCACGCTAAGCTGTTGGTGTCTTGGATCCAGCCCATTATCTTATATTATGCAAACAATAATGCTCAACAGGATGTGCGTTTTGTGTAAGTAACGCACACCCCTGCAAGATCGTTATTTACACAATAATGCAACTCCTTGGAGGGCATTATTGTGCCTCAAGAACGGGCCATCTGTTAAATTGTTTTGTGTTTGTTTTCATTTTTTTAATTATTATACATATATATATATATATATATATATATATATATTTGTTAATTTTTGTTGTAAAATAGATTACCTGCCTAATGTTTCAGACTTACTGTAGTATATGCAATACATCCAAAATATACGTTCGATAAGTATTTACTTTCTCACACAAACACAAATATTCAGAAGTGGTATACCTTTAAAAACACGATTAAAAATCAGTTAATAATGCCAGGCATTAAAAGTTTCTTACCTCTTAATTTTAAATAACTGCTGCAGCCACTGCTAGATCTCTCACTCTCTCATATGCACACTTCAGCTTTCATGCACGGAAGCACACACACACACACACACACACACACACACACACACACACACACACACACACACACACACACATACACACACACACTTTTCTATGTTTTTTAAATTATCTGTTTCTTTTAATTTTACATTCACTAAACAGCAAAAGCACTGCTTAGTGAGTGTAAAATAATGGTAGCCATTAAGTTTCTTACAGTCCAAGCTTCACGGCAGTGTAATAAACTGCCATGAAGAAGCAGACTCTTTTTTCAGCATGCATTACTTCTACATTAACAGCCTGCTGGAAAACATTCATTTTTCAGTCAGAGTAGCAATGTACAGGTCTCCCATTCTCTAAAGCAAATTAAAATGTAGTTGTCAGAGGTCTAACATTTTTGATTAAAAAGTAAGGTGATGGTGTTTTGTATTAAAGTAAAAAAAGGAAAGATAAGAGAAAGAGAAACCAACTAGAGAGAATGGGCAGACACAAATATACACCAAGATTGTCAAGTATAGCTCTGCTAGATTTGTGAGGTAAGTACTGTTAAGTGTTTGAAAAGGAAGACATGCTCTTTTAAGTTTCCAGGATACATAGGATGTCCAGCCTCCTCCACCTCATCATGTCATCCACTTCCAAGCGCAATTCTGTTAATGAACTTGTACTGAGTGTAGCAATCCTTGGTTCATATCTGGCAGGCTGAGTGGTTTTAAGTCCAGCTTTTGCTCAACAGAATTATCTCAGGTAACCTAAGCTAGGCAAATGGACACTGTCTGGTTAATAGCTTATTGACCCAGGGATGCTGGTCTTTATGGTGGGCACACACTGGCTAATAGGGGCACATAGACCCCTCTCACTGTTAGTATAGGTCCCTGGCATAGGTTGAAGTAGAATTAGTCCTCAATCCACTTATTATAAACAAACACCCATGCTTGTTTTTGGCAACAATGGTCAATGGGAACAAATCACCTAGAGCCAAATTTCACACCATCATGTGGGTAGCTCTGACATGGCACACAACCTATAATCTGTGTTCTTCTGTTTATTTATTTATTTATTTCCAGTTTGATTACCGGGAAAGTCCACTGGGCCCTGAGACCCGTTTTCAGTGGAGGCCCGGGGAGAAAAGCTCCAGATGTACAAATATAAAATACAGAAATATAAGATATGAATGATACATTGAGGTGATCAGTTTGTACAATAGAAACATTCATTATTGCAACAAAGTCAAATACTACTTCACTAAGGTCATTCTAAAAGGTTATACAATCATAAGCTGTTCTTATAGGGTAATTTAAGACAAAGCATTATTTGAGCACATGAGCACATTCTTAGAAGGTAAAACAAGCAAAAAGTTCCAAACCCAATGCAGGGTTTAACGATAAACACAAAACGATGATTCAGACCACTGCACACGGACCAGGCAAAATAACAGTAGACAAATCCTTTATTGTAAACTAAGCGCTTTCACCATTCCAAATGGCATCTTCAGAGTAAAAGACTCACACAACACACCCCTTTTATAAGACTAAATCAATTAAATAATTGAATAATTGATTAACAAATTAGAAAATTGATGTTATAAATTAAAAATACACTGAAAAAAGCCAACTGAGAACTAATTAAATAAATACACCATTGCCATTGAGTCCATAAAAGCATTCATACATATTGGTTACTTGTACCTTTCCTGCTTGTGCCACAACACAAACAAACATTTACATTTACAACTTGTTTAATAAAATAAATCAATTTTATATTTATATATATAAATATAAACATAAATATAAATATACACATTAAAATAAATATATTGTTAATACATTAATACAAATATATATAGATATAAATATAAATATAAATATGGTTTTATAATATACAACTACACTGACAAGGAAATTACAGATGTTTTTTTTAGTCTGTTTTCCAAAGGTATAAATTTTGTGCCTAATTTTAAACTTGATATTGCTCAGGTTCTTATCAATTTAAAGCTTTTTTTGAGACAACTAAATTTGCAGGTATTTTTTCAAGGAAAGGAAAGGCAAGAAGATGATGAGTTCTCTAATTCCCTAGTGGTTCCTTTAAAAAGGAAAAGTACTTTTATTCCTCCTTACAATTTTGAATTTTCAAAGTTTGAGAAATTGTTAGAACTTGAGTTTAGGAGGATTTGTTCTCAAAAGTATACGTTGGAAGATAATTTAAGTAACGAGGAGAGGTTGTCCTTAAGGGAATTGAGGGCAAGTGAGAATATTAGATGCATGAAGCCCGACAAGGGTGGCGGTATGGTCCTCATGGCAAAAATTGATTATATTGCATCAATGATGGCGTTTTTAGGGGACCAAGCCACCTACAATAGGGTATCCATCAACGAAGTGAATAGGGCCTATCAAAAAATTGATTTATTTTTAATGGATGCATTGTTTCAGGGTGCAATAAGTGAAATAAGAGTTTGATTTTTTAACAGTTAAGTTTCTGGTTATGCCATGCATCTTTGGTATACCAAAGGTGCACAAAGGAGTGGACAACTTGTGTTTTAGAGCTATTGTTTCTGCAAGAGGCTCAAAGACTGAGCCCTTGGCTGCCTTTGTGGACAATTTGTCGAAACCAGCTCTGAATGATGTTTCCCATGTTTTGAGAGATTCATGGCACTGTCTTGAGAGGTTAAGGGATGTGAATGTATCTTCAGGTGATTACAGTTTTCTTATGGTAGATGTGGTCAACCTGTTTTCTGTTATTCCACACCAAGAAGGACTGGAAATGTTTTATGATAGCCTCAATGCCAGTGGTAAAGTTGATAAGGCAAGGTTGAACCTCCTCCAGGATGTTATGGAGATTGTTTTGAAGAATAATTTTATGAGGTTTGAGGGTGAATTGTTTTGGCAAACCTCTGGTGTAGCAATGGGGGCTAAATGTGCCCCCACGTTTGCTAATCTTGTTTTATTAGCATGGGAGAGGAAGTATGTGTTTCCTTCTAAATTTAATTCCAAGATTGTCCTTTACAATAGATTTTTGGACAATCTATTAATTTTATGGAATGGAAGTGAGATGGAAGCTTTGGATTTTGTGAACTATCTTAACAATATGACAGGATTTTTTAAGTTCACTTATCAATGGAATGATGAGAGTATTAGTTTCCTAGATATTAGGATTGCCAAGATGGAAGGGGGATTGTCTAGTACAATATTTAGAAAGGAAAACTATTCCAACTCGATGCTTCACTATTCTAGTTGTCACCCATTGCATCAGAAGAAAGGGGTGGCTAAGGGCCAGATGGTATGGGTTTCGAGGTTAGTAAGTGAGGAGACCAATTTTAGACGAGAAATTTTCAACTTAATAGGTCTGTTACTTGAGAGGGGTTACTCCTTGAAGCTCCTGTTGAGGGTCAAGAAAGAGGTTTATAAGAAAAGACGGACTATATATAAGCCTATTTTGAGAAAGATTGCCCCTGAGAGTGTGTTGACCAGTGAAAAGGATAGTGTGCATGGAGAAGAGGTAAACAATGTCAAGAATGGCCCTGTTTATGTGTTAAAGTATAGTGAGAAGGCTACTGAGATGTGTGTGGCCATTAGGCATACTTGGGATCATTGTTTAAGTCGTGAGATGAAAGGGGTTGTTGGGAAGACGCCGACGATTGTTTTCAGTAAAGGTGACAACTTGAAGAACTTGTTTGAAGGTGTTTGTAGGTTGAAAAGATCTTGGATGGGTAAGTGTGGGGCGTGCAGATGTTGCAGATTTATAGCTGAAGGGGCTTACATATGTGTTGCAGGGTTTCCACGCACCTTAGCCTGCCCTGGAGTATGTGGCTGCAATAGCCAAAATTTAGTATATTTGGCAACTTGTAGTACCTGTGACGCATTTTATGTAGGGATGACCACTCGTAGACTGAGAGATAGGGTCATGGAACATGTGAGAGCTATTAAAAAGAAAGATGACCATAATGCACTATTTTTGCATAGTGTTAAATGTACAAATTTTAAAAAGTTTGTATTTTTTGTCATTGATCGTGTGCATACTGACCAAGGGGGTGGTGTGAACAATAGGGTCGCTGTCTTGGAGGTTGAGTGGCAATTGAGGCTAAATGCAATGAGGGAGCCTGGCCTTAATGATTATATTTCCTTGAAACCTGTGCTTAAGCAAAAATCTTATCAGATTTGATTTTTAAAAGTTTTAAAAGTTTATATATTTATAATTATAATTATATTTATATATGTATTTATGGTTATGTTTATATTTATATTTATTTCTATATATATTTTTATTAATGTATTAACAATATATCTACTCTAATATGTATATTTATATTTATATATATATAAATATAAAATTGATTTATTTTATTAAACAAGTTGTAAATGTAAATGTTTGTTTGTGTTGTGGCACAAGCAGGAAAGGTACAAGTAACCAATATGTATGAATGCTTTTATGGACTCAATGGCAATGGTGTATTTATTTAATTAGTTCTCAGTTGGCTTTTTTCAGTGTATTTTTAATTTATAACATCAATTTTCTAATTTGTTAATCAATTATTCAATTATTTAATTGATTTAGTCTTATAAAAGGGGTGTGTTGTGTGAGTCTTTTACTCTGAAGATGCCATTTGGAATGGTGAAAGCGCTTAGTTTACAATAAAGGATTTGTCTACTGTTATTTTGCCTGGTCCGTGTGCAGTGGTCTGAATCATCGTTTTGTGACATTCTTAGAAGGTTATACATTTGTAAAGGAATTCTTATAGAGTAGTTTAAGAAAATGCAATTATATAAGCACATAGAGAAGAGAGTTAAGAAATCTATTTACACTATTTACATGAAGCAGTATAAAGATAAGTCTTTGGGACATTTTGAGTGCAATGGAGCACTCCATGTGGTACAGGGTTGCCACCTTTTAACAAGTGCAAAGTGGGACACGGGGGTGTGGTCAACAGGATAGGGGTGTGGCCAACATGACACTGGCCACACACCCACCACGACATCACCAGAGTTGTTAAAGGAGATGCAGTATTAATTATGGATGCAACATTGTGACATTACAGCATACTGAAAACTCAAACCATTTAAATGAAGTGAACTATTACTGCACACACACTAATCAGTTGTAACAATAAACTTTAAAGGAATTAAAACACACTACTCATTAAACAGACACTTGTTTATTTAAAAAGTAAAATTCATAAACCATCCATTGCTATTCAGAAAGAAAACTTAAAAAAATCTACATACCACATACAAGCCAAGTATAAAATTAAGACTTTGTCAATTAAAGCTAAAGCAAAGAACACAAAAGTACATACCCTAGTACAAATTAATGCTAAACAAAGAAAAACACAAAATTACGAACTGCACCCTAGTACAATAAATCACTTTTTTTAAAAAGTGTATTTTGAATTTGATTTTATGGCTTGAAGAAGGGCCCGATTTGAAATAATATTTGAGTAAAAGTCACAACATTTCATCCGGTAATTTACACTCATCATTAGCTCAGCTTTTAACAAGTCCACACTACATCGGTTTCGCACATCTGTCCATTTACCTTTCACCAATGAAAAAACTCTTTCTGCAAATGCGTTTGAGGGTGGTATAGATAAAACCCTAGCAATTACCGGATAGAGTGTAGTCAGTTCAGGCCCTTCTTTGAAAAGCTTCAGCCACTTCTCTCCTTGGGTCAAGCTTGTGTTACATAACTGTTCAAGAGAGGGCCTAATTGCCAAGTAGTCCCTAAAAAGATAATCTTCATCTACATCCTGCAGACTCAGGGCAGTGGTCACATTCAGCAAGTCACTGAAGGCTAAGGGCTCATTTAAAGATAATTTAGATAGTGTAAACAAGTAGTTGCTTTCAGTATAATCAAACCACTGCTCCAGGTATTTCACTGCTGTCTCCAAGAACACAATAAAGTCTCTTTTCAGTTTGTTAGCAGAAGTGCTGTCTAATGTGCTCATAAGTGCCCTAAGTTTCCCTCCAAAGAAAGCACCTTCAGCTCTTGCCTGCAGTTTTTGCTTCAGAGAGACCATTACACAAAAAGTTTCCATGGCAGTAAGTGCTGATTTTTCTAATGTACTTATATGTTCATTAAAATCAACAAGAACAGCACAGAGAAAGTGCAGATAGTACTGGGGCAGTGTAGGCAATTCATTCTCACCATGCTCATTACCTGAAAAGTACTGCCATATCTACTGGGGGGTCTCCTCTTCTCCCAGAGAGAGGAAATAGGACTGGAGCACTGGGAGATTTTTCACTACTCTTTCAATGGCTGGGAGTAGTGACAGCCACCTTGTTGGCACATGTCTTAACAGACACTCAAATTCCATGCCACAAAACTCAAAGAAGTCTTTCAAGTCTCTGGTCCTTGTGGCAGAACCAGAAAAGTGGCTGAAAAGTCTCATTACAAATGCTTCCACATCGTATGGTAGTTGTGCTGCAGCTTTTTTGGCTGCATTGTGAATTATATGGGCAACACATTTAGCTTTCTGGAGTGATGGGCACTTTTGTTTTAATCTGGTATACACACCAGATTTCTTCCCATAGTTCACACTGGCATTATCAGCCCCATAAGCTGAAATATGGTTCCAGGGCAAGGAATGCCTTTCCATAATGTTGGAAATTTGCTGTGAAATAGCCTGTGCCGATTCATCAGGGTCTTCATAGAAGTCCAAAAGGCCATTCACCACCCCTTCTTCTTTAGAAAAATACCTCACAACAAGGGGAAATAATTTTATGTTCCCCTTGTTGGAAGCTTATCTGATGAAATTGCAAATGAAGTACCTGGTTTTTGAAGGTCATGCAGGAGGCATTCCAATGAGTGTGGCCCCAAAACATTTTCAACTATGGCTTCAGCCTAGGTTCTGCCACAAGATAGTTTCTTTGCAGTGTCTGAGTCACTGTACAACTGGCTGGCCAACTTTACTGCACAGTCCAAGCTGTTATACGAAATATTGTGCTTAACAGCATGGAAAACCTCAGAGGCTTCTGCTGCAATGATTCTAAGTTCTGGTCCCTCAAGGTTTGCATTCCTTGCCCACTTTGTCATCAGGTGAGTGGATTTTGCTTGAAGAATGGCAGTCTTATGTTGTTCAGTTGCCTCATGTCGTGCGACATCATTTCTTCCACCGTGGGTCACTAGAAATTCTCTCTTGCAGCACCTGCAGAATGCTTTGACATCAGTGCATCTCGATCCAGTCAAATTCTGTTTTCCAAACGTCCTGCCACTTGCACATTCTCTTGCTGCTGGTTGACTGTGATGAAGCTGCTGCTCTCTTCATGCTTGAATCTGTACTTACCTGATATGCAACATATTGACCAACACTGTTAGTAGGGTGCAGTAACATACTGCTGCACAGCACAAATGAACTGGCTTAATTGGCACACAAAAAACTGGCTCGAAAAACATTGGCATGCGAAAGAACTGGCTCAAAAAACATTGGCATGTGAAAGAACTGGCTCGAAAAACATTGGCATGCGAAAGAACTGGCTCGAAAAACATTGGCACACGAACTGTCTCGAAAAACATTGGCACATGAAAGAGCTGGCTCAACAAACATTGGCATGTGAAAGAAATGGCTAGAAAAACATTGGCACACAAAAGAACTGGCTCAAAAAAACATTGGCACACGAAGAACTGTCTCGAAAAACATTGGCATGTGAAAGAGCTGGCTCGAAAAACATTGGCATGTGAAAGAAATGGCTAGAAAAACATTGGCATGTGAAAGAACTGGCTTGAAAAAACATTGGCATGTGAAATAGAGGAATGGAGCAAAAAAGAGTTTACAAACAGTTTGAAAAAGGTCAAATAGTAAATGAGGTAACGTAGGGGGCATTTTGGCCATTGAAGACTAACATTAACACAGCTTGTAGAAAATGAAATGCATTATTTTTACCAATGAACATGCCCACCTCACCCCACAAGACAAAAAAGTTAACCATATTCACTGAACCAAAAAACAGTAAAATGAATGAGAATGCACAGTGGATACCATAGACCTAATTTAGCTTTTGACCACAGCAGTTAAGAAATGTATGGCACTAATTTACACAGCGCAATGATCTATTAATGAACATGCCCAACAGCAGCACTGGTCATAATCGCATTATAATGAAAACAGTAAATAAGTATGTTGAAGACATCACTAAAACACAAAATAAAAACTTTGCTACTTACAGACGCAAACTACCCTGTAACAACATGGTTTAGCACAATCTCAAATACATTGCATTAACTTCTGAGCATCCATCCACAAAAAAAAATAAATGGGAAAAAAGTCCAAACATTTTAACTTTTAAAAACACTTCTTGCAAGAGAAGTAACAAACTACAATGTACAGCAGACTCCATGGGCTCCTTTTACCTCAAAACATAGCAATTAATCCAGCACAGCAATGCAATAAACATGCCCAAGTAAAAGTAACACACCCATATTCACATTACAAGCAAAACAGTACATTTTAACCTTATTAAAAATGCATAATAAATTAAATGCACACATTTACAAGTATAAATGAAAACAATCTTGAAAAATCTTTGGCAAATTGGCAACGTGTACCTACTAGAATAATAAATGAATTACATTAACTGTTAACATTCCCCCTCAAAAGGTAGACTTGTACCACATAGGGACTTGCAGGAACAGGAAAAATTACCTAAACAGTATATCGTAACTTCCTGAAAACAGCATTATAGTGCATATTTCCATACAAAAAAAGTGCAAACTATGCTCAAACATTTCCTATCTGCATACAGACAATACCCAGAAAAAGCTACGACAATAGAAATGCATCACACTAAGTTTATATTTCACTGCCCCCCAACAGAAACAAACAACTTCTATACACAGTTCAGCCTTTTAAAAGTAATGCTTCCAAATCATACCCCCAAGCATAATAACAATTACATATACATTCAGGTTTTATATCTTTAAAAACTACTACTCAAAAATATCAAACTAACTACTACACAGATTTAAATATTGCGTACTGCACCCACCATCTGCCTTTAAACATTAAAAAAATTAAACCACAATATATTCTCATTTTAAACTAGTACAAATGTCTCAAAATAACCACTGCACAGATTTAAATACTACATACTACATCCCCATCTACCTCTAAACATTAAAAACTTAAATAAAGCACACTATTCCCATTTTAAATAACTAAAGCCACAAAATGCAATTATCTACTTACCACTCACAGTTATTCCTGGGCTGGCTGGCTGGCTCCCTTGCTGGCTTCTTTCCTGGCTGGGCTGGCTGGCTCCCTTGCTGGCTTCTTTCCTGGCTGGCTGGGCTGCCTCCCTTGCTGGCTTCTTTCCTGGCTGGCTGGCTCCCTTGCTGGCTTCTTTCCTGGCTGGCTGGGCTGGCTGGCTCCCTTGCTGGCTTCTTTCCTGGCTGGCTGGGCTGGCTGGCTGGCTCCCTTGCTGGCTTCTTTCCTGGCTGGCTGGGCTGGCAGGCTCCCTTGCTGCTTCTTTCCTGGCTGGCTGGGCTGGCTGGGCTGGCTGGCTGGGCTGGCTTCAATGCTGGAGAAAAAAATCAGATCTTTTGTCGCAGCTGCTATAGAGCTTAATGCTCTACAGCTGCGACCTTTATGGGGCTCTTCAGAAAAAGTTCCCGCCCCCTACAATGGCTGCAGCCAATTACTGTGCTGCATTACCACCCGGACCTAGCAGAGAATCCCTCTAACTGCAGGTCCAGGTGGTGACGTAGCTGCATTGCCGTGGAAAAAACGGAAGTATTTTCGGCTTTTCCACGGCAATTTAAAATGCGAAGTGCAAAGGGGAAAAAACGGGACTTTTAAAGTCCCACGCTTGGTGAGCGCGGGAAGCGGGATGAGAGGACTCAAACCGTGAGTGTCCCGCTGACAACGGGACGGGTGGCAACCGTGATGTGATATGAATATGTACTTGGATAGTTTTTAGTTGGGGGTGGACTAAAGGGCAGCCTCACCTTTTTACACTCTAGGTAGGATATTTGTGAGTTTTTGAATAGTTTTAGGTAGGGTGAAAGCAGGTGCATTTCCACTTAGTGGACAGATGTTTGAAAAGCAGAGTTCTGAAATTTTCAGTGCTTGATATAGTTCTTAGAGAGGAAGGGAGAGAGTTCCAAGCCTTACCGATAGTGAAGGAGAGGAGAAGCTGGCCAGCAGGACTTTTAGGTTTGTAGATAGCAATCAGATTTTGATGTTCAGAGCTGAGAGATCTCTTAGGGGTGTAGGGAGGAAGGATATTAGCTAGAGCAGGACAGGTAGATGGCTGAAATATAAGTTTGTGTGCTATTGTGAGCTGCAGATAGGTTAGGTAGTTTGGTAGTTCTAGCCAATTTAGGGATTGAAGGGAAAGGCAATGACGGGTGGAGTTTTTACAGTTTGACGCAAATTTAGAGATTTTGTTATAGCAGCTTTCTAGTTTGGAGCTGCTGGAGTATGACAAGTTGGTTAAGAGAGGGGCTCCATAAAGTAAAGAGGGCAAAAGGTAGGTAGTGGTCAGAGTGTGCCTTGTGGTGAGAGAGAGAAAGCGATTATTCCTGTATAGCATGCCTTGTTTTTGATGTTTTTTTTTAATATTTTGTTGAATGTGTATGTCGAACTTTAGGAATTCGTCAACTGTAACACCGAGGAGTTTTGCAGAGGGAACAACTTCAATAGTGGATTTAGAGTTGCTAAGGACTTTGAAAGCATCTTTATTGAAGGAGTAAGATTTTCTAGGGGAGAAGAGGAGAATTTTGGATTTGTTAGCATTAAGGGAGAGGTGTTTTTTATCCATCCAGTTTTCAGTGGTTGGGAAGGCAGCTTGGGTTTTGAGAAGCAGTTCAGAGCTGTTTATGGCAGAGCAGACTATGGTTGAATCGCATGCGTATTGAATAATTTTGGCATCAGGGATAGCAGAATGAAAGTTATTAATACAAATATTAAAGAGCATGGGTCCCAGGATGGATCCCTGTGGTACACCTGTTTGGGTGGGTAGGAAGGAGGAGATGGAGTTTTTCCATTTGACTGCCTGAGACCTATCAGATAAGTAGCTAGAGAACCAGGATAGAGAATTAAGAGATAGATGCAGGTTTGATAGTGAAGGAGAAGATGATTATGAGAAACAGTGTCGAAGGCTTTAGAGAGATCAAGCAAGACAGTAGAGACCAGGTGACCTGAGTCACGGGCTTGATTGATAGTTTCTAGGTAGGATAATAGAGCAGTAGTAGTGCTATGACCAGAACGAAAGCCATGTTGGGTAGGTGTTAGAAGATGGTTTTGGGTTAGAAAAGGCATAAGTTGGGAGTGGACACACTTTTCTAAGATTTTAGAGATAGGTGAGAGTAGAGCAATGGGGCGAAAGTTTGAGATGTTGGTGTTCTTGCCTCCTTTGTGCAGTGGAAGGATATAAGCTGAGCACCATAATTTGGGGACGTAAGATTCGTTAATAGATCTGTTAATAATGATGCTGATCGATAGTGCTATCCCATCTGCAGCACATTTTCGAAAGGAGGAGGGAATATTGTCAGGGGCATTAGAGCAGGGTTTAAGTTTAGATAGAAGTTTTTTTATGAAGTTAGTAGAAACAGGTTTGAGCTCAAATCCAAGGAGAGGGTTATCGGAGGAATTGGAAGGAGAATAAATGGGAACAGAAGGGATATTGGTAGGGAAGGTCTTAGTTAGGTCAGATATTGTTTGTAAGAAGAAAGAATTAAATTCTGAGCATAATTCTAGGTCAGATTTATTTGGGTCAGGACTGGGATTATTTTTGGAACTGGGATTAAGGAGAGAGTTTACTGAGTTCCAGAATATTTTGGGGTTTTTGTTATTGTTAGATTGGAGGTTGGAGTAATAGGAATTTTTTGTCCTTGGTAATTTGTTGTTTTACTTGGTTACGTAGTTGCTTATATTGGAGCAAGGTGTTGGGCAGTTTATTGTTTTGGAACAGTTTCCATAGTTTATCCCTTTGATGCATAATTTGTTTATTAAGTTTAGATAGCTAAGGAGCGGTATTTATTTTTACCCTTTTATTTCTGATAGAGGCGAGAGAGTTAAGTGTATCTAAGAAAACAGAGTTGAAGTAGTTGATAGCAGCATCAAGAGGGAGAGTTCTAAGGTCTTGCCAGTTCATTTGTTTAAATAGGATTGAGAAGGTTGTAGGGTTGAAGTTACTAAGATTGTGAGTTAGGATGTATTGATGTTGGTGAGGGGAAGAGTTGGTAGTGCGATGAATGAAGGCTGGCAGGTGGTCTCTAATGGTGTCTGGAATTGTTCCAGAATTAGTGATTTTGTTTGGATTGGAGACTAGGTTCCAGTCAATACATGAACCTGGGGGATTATTTTTGTTGGGTCTAGTTATATGCTGGATTGTTTGGGTGAAGTTATAAAGGTTGATGGCAAGGGAGGGGGAGAGAGAGAGTTAATTTTATTCCAGTCGATATTTACATCACCTAAGATGTATGTTTCGTAGTTAACTTTAGCAGAAGCCCATTGGAGAATGTCTTCAAGGATGGGAATATTATTTCCAGGGGAGATATATAGGGCAATAATACAGATGTTTTTGTGTCTATTTAGTTTCAGTAGTCCAGCTGTAAGTTCAGTATTTTCAAATTGAGGAACTGGAATTTGGAGGGGAATTATAGTTAGTGATTTAGAGTAAACTATGGCAGAGCCTCCACCTTTTTTTATAGGTCGGTCATTTCTAATAATATGGTATCCAGGGGGAAGTATTTCTGAATCAGAAATATGGAGTTTAAGCCAAGTATCTGAAATGGCTAAGATGTCTGGTTGGTTGTGGGTTAACCAGGCCTGGAAGAGGTGGACTTTGTTATTGAGACTTTGGGAGTTCAGGGTGAAGATTTTTAATATGCTTGGGTGTAGGGGAGAGGGAGGTGGGTGATTATTGTTGTCAAAGAGGATAGGGCCAGGATTGGGGTGGGTATCTCTGGCTAAAAATATAATATTGAGTAGGAAAGACTTGAGAAATGTTGGTATACAGATAGAGGGTTCAGTTGGAAAAAAGGTTAATTTGTGTGTAAATGTAGTAGTAGTAGTGGATAGTATTTTGTAGTGGAACAGATGAAGTTGATTGGGTGGGATTAGAAAAGAAGAGATAGAATGGAAGTGAGAGAAAGAGTTATGGAGAAGGGAGTTTGAGGGGGAAGTTATTTTTGTTGGGGGAATTGCATATGCAGAGGAAGAGTAAGAGCTGATATAGGATAAAGGAATCAGAAAGAGAAGGAGAGAGCAGGGGACTTTAAGTTGTTGGAGGATTGAGAAAACCATGGTTGTATAAAGTGAGAGAAAGGAGTGTCAGTTGAAGTAAAGAGTATGTTAGAGGTGAGTAATGAAAGTATGGAGAGAAGTAGTTTATCTGAAGTTGTATGAAGGAGGCAGGGAATGAAGTAGTAAGATGTTTGGGAAGTAAGAGTATTGAGAGAGAGGTGACAGAGGAAATGTATGAGAGGAGATTGAGGAGATTGGGTAGGAGGAGTGGAAAGGAGAGGCAGAAGTTGGGTAATTTAGACTGGGTGGATTAAGTGTAGTTGTGAGGGGGGTGAAGAGCTAATTGGTTAATTGGAACAAGGGGTGGAGAGATTGAGGAATAAATGTAGGAGTGCTAGGGGCGGGTGAGATTTGTGGGAAGGGTAGGGGAGCAGAGTGAGCCCGCAGGGTGAACGGAGCGGGTTCAGACTGGAAGGATGAGAGACTCAATCAGTGAGCAGCAGGCTGCTGCAATTTACCTTACTGGAAGTAAGGGTGAGTGTTGGTTAAAATTGTCTGAGGTGGTGGAGAAGAGGGGAAGCAAAAGGGCAGAAGTTGAGGAGTGCAGCAAGTAGACTAAGAGGTATGTAGGCAGTCTTGTACAGCTGAGTTATACTTGGGAGATGTAGCAGGGGGACAGAGAAGGGTGAGAATGTAAGGCAGGACTAGTGGAGAGAGCTGGCCTGGAATGAAAACAGAAGAGTGTAGGAGTTATTCAAGGGTGAGGGAGAGACAGAGAACAGAGTTAGCTATTTTATCAAAAGAGGAAGGGGCACTTTGCAGATTAAAGAAAAGGTTAGCAAGGGCAAGATAACGAGAATTGCAGGGCTAGGAAGGTGTACGGCTGCTGGGTAACCTGGCTAGGTAGCAGAACTTTTTAATACATATAGGAAAAAATAACAAAACAAATTTGAGAAAGTATCAGCTTTACTACTTTGGTTGGGGAAACACGTACTTTATTGCTTCCCAAGGTACAGGGCTGTGGTATAGGACAGCAAGTAGCTTTACTTCTTAATTGAGGAGACTTGAGTTATTTGCCTGTTTAGAGGACATTACACATCACAGTTGATGCCTAAAGTTGGTGGGCTATATAACTCTTCCCCTGATAGGCACCATCTAGAGTCTGTTCTGCTTCTCACAACTGCAGACTTGGGTGAGTTTGTGGTGGAAGGTTTTTGTCAAGGAGGGAACATGGGAGGAGCCCCACAGAAGCACAGGGAGAACATGCAAACTCCACATGGGCATTGGCTGGAGGTTAGGACTGAACCTTGTATCTTGTGCATCGGAAGGCAAAGACCTTAACAGCTGTGAGACAAGATGAAAGGGCAGTGCAGCAAAGCCATCAGGCTTGAAAGTCAGTCTACTACTCAGGAGGAGGATAGACTAAAAATGGTGTGGAAACTGTGGGGAGGGAAAGGCTCGAGAAGATAGTGAGGGATCTTATCAGAATTAGTGACAGACTCATGGCAATCATACTTCAGTTTAAGGATAAGGCAGTATTCATAAGTTCAGCTTATGCAACACAGCAGGGTTGCAGCAGCAAGAAAAAGAGTGCATTCAGGAAGCAGATGCAGGACCTACTAGATAAGGAAGCAGATGCAGGACCTAGCAGATAAAGTAGGACAACTTGAGTTGGTGTTGATAATGGAGAGCCTGAATGCACATATTGCAACAGACAGAACAGGATTCAAGTACTACCTCGGTCCACATGGGTGATGAAACAGGAATAAAGAAGGAGAGGCCATTCTGGACTTCTGTCTGGCAAATAACTTGATGGTGACCAACACATGGTTCAGCATAAGAGATAGTCACATGATCACATACAAGAGTGGCCAACATGCATCTCAGGTAGACTTCCTCCTAGTAAGGAAAGAGAACTGAGGTAGAATCAGCGATTGCAAAGTCATCCCCAGGGGAACAGGGAGACCACAGTATAAACCACTGGTTGCCACAATCAGCTGCAAGCAGTGGTTAGAGAAGGCTCAAAGGTCAGCAGAGACTAGGGTGAAGACCTTGACATTTACTGGAGAGAAAGCACAAGAGTTCAAGGCAATACTCAGGGCTGTAGCTCTTCAGAAAGAAAAAGAAGTAGGTGTTGAAGAAGAGGAAGTAGGTGGAGTCAAAGAGGAATAGCAGCATCTCAAAACGGCATGTGTGAGGGTATAGAACAGATATGTGGCTGAGCCACGTATGGAAATAAGGTACATAAGAAAAGCTGGAGATAGAATGCAGAAGTCCAAGAAGTCATAAAAAGGACTACAGGAAAAAGAGGCAGATAGAAAAGATGAACCATGCCAAGAAGGAATACTTGTTGGCTAGTTAAGAAGCTAAGGGAGCAGTTGCAATAGCAAACACTAAGGCATCAGATGCACTCTACCAGCTTCTGGAAAGTGACTCAGTAGATGACACAAATAAACTCTATCAGGTTAAAGACAAAGAAGATAGTGATCAGACACCCTTCATAAGGGATGCTTGCAACAACCTGCTTATCAGTCCACAGGATATCAAAGGCAGATGGAAGGAGTACTCTTAGCAGTTTCTGAATGAAGAAAATCCCACAGAAGGTGTACTTCCTTAAACACAGCCTACAATAAAAGAAGAAGAGGACAGGAGCCCACCATAGAAGAAGAAAGAACAGCAATAAGGAAAATGAAGTCAGGGAGAGCAGCATGGTTGGATTAGGCCACAGCAGATATTGGATGAGGTAGGGGAGAAAAAACACTCCTGAGGGTACTCATAGCAGTATGGAGAAAAAGGTGTATCCCAGATGACTGGAGAATAAGCATTGTAGTACCAGAGTACAAGAACAAGGAGGACATAAACAACTGTCAGCAGTATCTTCTTCTTTCTTCATAGTGGTATTAAATTCATGATACTCTGTATGAACATTCTGGAGAGGGTAACTGATAAATGAATAAATAGAGCAGATAAAAGTAAGATGGTACATGAGGAGTTCAAGTTCAGAACAGGATGCAACATAATAGTCATGATATTTATAGTGAGACAGATAGCTGAGAAGAAGTTCAAGATGAGGAAAGAGTCCAAACAGGCAATCCTAGATTCAAAGAAAGTATATGACAAGGTCCCAAAAAATTATTTGGGAAGGCCTAAAATGGTTCAAGGAAACAGAATTAATGGTAGAATTAGTGCAGGCTATGTACAAGGGCCCAGTGACACAACGGCGAACAGTGTTCTGACTCACAGTGGGGTTTCAAGTGGGAGTGGGTGTGCATAGCTATCAGAACTCTCCTTGCTGATCTGACTACTGGAGTGGCCTCTGGGTCTAACTTCATGGAATACATAACTGGAAGTTTGCCTAACTTGTCATCGAAAACATCAGCATACTCTGAGAAAATGGCTTCTGAAAAATTAGAACTCAGAAATGCACGTATGTGATAAGCTTCTTTAGCAAAAGAAAGCAGATTCAGCCTTAAACTATTTTTGAGACCCAATAAAGATCGCACTTGTCTTTGGACTACATATAATAAAAAGTTGTAACAGTTCTCGGCCAAATAACATGAAAGTATCACTGAACCTTCAGTTTGAATTTCTTCACCTCTATAAGCAACAAGTCTCACGCTACTGGTTACATTGAGTTGTTTGTTAGTTCTCACTCTTGCGAATATGTCTGCTGACATAACATTACATTTTGAACCAATGTCTACTTTGAGCTCTGTGAATCTTCCATTAATCCAGACAGTACAAAATACTTCACTTTTTGTTAATAAGTTCACTGCATCAGCTCTTTCACCAAGCACTGATACAACATCTACATAGAAAGCTGACTGCTTTGGTTCTGCTTGATCAACTTGCTTTTTTATGCAACCTTTCTTTACAACTGTGTGAGGCTTACTTGATTTGAAAAAACTTTTTGAAAGAATTCCATTTTTTACACTTGTAACATTGCTGACCAAATGGTAAGGACTTCTCTCTTTTAGACTAATGATTTACACCACAATTACAACAGTTAATAAAGCGAGATTTGGGTTTTGGTGATTCATGTTAATACTGCACTGAGCTGGCACTGGAGCTTGCACCTTTCTTAGAACTTTCTAGAAAACCATTTGGCTTCTTTAGAAACCCTGTAGCTGCCACGTGCTTAGGCCTGCTCTTGTTTGCCCACATGTTGCATACTATCTACATGTGCTCTGGAGCCAACTGAAACCATATTCTTGGCACTCGCAAGCATACTGGTGTGTTTCTCTGTCACCTCATGGATTTGATAAATCTCTATGGCCTTCCTCAATGTTAAATCACTGTCATGAAGTAAAATCTTTCTCACAGCAGCACTGTTAATACCACATACAAGCCTGTCATTTATCACCTCATCTTTTAAATCAGCAAATCAACACATTTTAGCTCGGTTTCTTAAGTTAATTATATTAGCTGCAAATGTTTCCCCTGGTTTCTGATCTCTTGTGTAAAACAAATGCTTCTCTAATGTAATATTTGTCTGGGAGTTACACATTTCTCTGAACATGCACTTCAGGCACTCGGGGTCTTCCCTTGATTCACCTTGTACAACAATATGGCGGTCCGCACCTTCTCCTTCATATACTGTTGGTGCATACACAAATGAACACTCTCTTTCTATGGCCTCTGACCCAGCTAGGTTTAGCAAAATGAATGCCCTTGTGCATGTGTCTCTATCTGCATAAGCTGCTTGTATAAAAATATCGTACTCTTGCTCAGATATTCTCCAGCTCTCTGCAGTATTCTGATCAAATGCAAGTGGTAGGGGGTTTTGAAATCCATCTGCCATATTAATACATACCAGTGAAGGGTTTTGCAAATAAGCATAATCATACACACATGCACATATATCAGAACTAATGCCAGTAATTGTCCAATGCCTTTGTACTCTGAACTTTTTTGTTGGGCTTTTTAGAATTATGCAAATAAACAAACTCTTAGTACTTTCGAATAACTGGACTTTACAAAATAAACTTCTCGGGCGTTTTGCTACTTTTGTAATGTTGTGGTAAGGGCGAAAATGCTAGTCATTTATCTTCATGTGCTAAAGTCATTTACCATCATTTTAAGAAATGTTCAAGAACTTTACAATGCAACAGAATAACTCATGAGTACTGTAATACCCTTGTAATGTAATGTTTTGTACGAAAACACCTCTTATCAGTGTAAGAAACATGTCAAGCAACTGCACAATGCGAATAAATCAAACATCTGTTGCCTTAAACTCAATAACTTTTTGAAGTAATTGCACTTTGCAAATAACTACATACAGCACACTGAAATGTTTCCAAAAGGGCAGTACCTTACTAGGCAACTCCCTACAATATGAGAAGGACTCTGTAATGGCGACACTTTGCGAATAGACACACCCAGCACACGAAACCTTCGAAATGGCTATACTTGGACTATATTACACAAAATAGTTGCACTTTGCATGCAATAAAATCTTCAAAATACATGCACAGTAATATAAGCACACACTGTAAGCACTTTTACACACTTTGAGATACTTTGAATAACTCTAGTTATGCCCTTGATACAATACGAAGTTGTAGTTATGCCCAAGTACATAATTTTGCCAAAACACATACAGTCGCCTTGCTTTATCTTGCTTAATGTACCCCTTTTCTTTTCTTATTATATTCGTTTTGCTAATTTAAGCCCTTTTCATGTCCAGTATGTTTTTCTTGTACTCATTTTACTCTAAACATGCCCAACTTTGCCTTGAACACACTCATTTTGTTTTAAACATGCTAATTTTTTGCTTTAAACATACTTGTTTTGCTTTACTGTTAATTGTTTCACTGAATACTTTTATCTTAAACATTTTCTTTAGTTAACAAACTTTTCGTACTTTCTGCTTCATTGATAATCCAGTTTGTGCCCTTGTAATGCCCCTTTATTGTCTTTCATATCGAATAAATAGTTTGTGTTATTTCTTATCACCTTTGATTCTTTCTGACTATGTTTGTGCACTTTTCTCTCGATTTTACCTTCACTGTCATCTTTGCACCTCATGGCTCCGAATATTCTTTGCTCTTTCATCCTGGTTCTGACACCATGTTGCTTTTGTGTCTGGGACACGAATAAAGAGTCTTCGTGGGTTCTGTTTGAACAGCTTTATTTCCTGCAAAGACATTACTACTGTTGGCTATTGACTTTAACCTAAGTAACTTATATACAATCTAACAACTATGATCATGCATGCTCACTCCCTGGCTGCTCCTTCAAAATGGCACTAGGTGTATGCATGTGTGTGGGTTATATACGTGCACGTACAACCTTGCATGCTTTTTAAAGATATACCACACACTTTACACTATGATCTACAAGTGTGTTTTATGGCAGCCATTATAAAATAAGCAGCTTTTGTTACATGTGTGATGAAAGGAGATACTGCCAGCACAGCTAGCTAGAATTTTGTAAATAATTATATGTCATTGGTGAATATTGAAATGATTTATATAAGATGCTTGTGTTACAAATGTATTAAAAGTGTATGGCATGTGTATATCAAACTGTCTGTTCAGACGGGTGTTAAAAAGGTATTTGCAAAGTGCTATTTAAAATGTATCCACAGTGTGCCATACAGGAAGAGAACAGAAATGTACATGCACTATTTTAACTGTTTAAATGTATATGTCAACAGCCGAAACTGGAGAGTTAACTTCAGTCCAGCAAACTTTAGAAAAATAGTTGAAATTAAATTACTTTATAGGATGCACTAAAGATTTTATCTCTCAACTTTTCAATGCAGCTAGAGACGCAAGGTCTATACTAAGAAGCTTTCTGTATTGACCTTGGAGTGAAGTAATTTCTACTTTTGAAGAATGAAGGAATGCAATTGTTTTATGCCTTTCAGCATCTGCCAGAGATCTTAGGATAGCCCTTGTCTGTATGTTTTTACAGGTAGATGCTAAATGTTGGCAGCTTCTAGCAATGGCGGTTTTGGCCTGGGAACTAGAAGTCAGATGACAAGAAATGATGTCATCCTGCAAGCTATCCCAGCAGTAATATTCGAGATATTATTTTGAGAAGTCTCTTACTGAGACAGAGCATTCTGTATTCTGTCTTGGACCTGACAACAACAATTAGAACCATTCACCACATCTGCCTTACTCTAATGAAGTAAGTTTCTAGTGAACAGCATGACTCTCTTAGAAACAGTCAGAAATATAGTAAAGCTTAGTTTATATGTTTTTCTTTATTTGTGCAAGCCTGTACTGCAATATTATTTTAAATATCACCTGTGGTTTTGAACTCTTGATGTTACTGTGCAGATATATTTTGTATTGTCTTGTTCTTTTATTATTTATTATTAAATATATGTAAAGCTTTCATTGTGGTGGATGTGTGTAAAGATATTTAGGTTTTGAGAGTACTTGCATATTATTTGGTGACACTGTGGGCCACTCCGAATAGCCTTGCTCTTGGTCAAACTACCATTTATATTAGTATTGATATTACACAGTAGGATTGGACACCCCTTTGTTAAGGGCTCTAAAGTAGCTGATAAGGAATGACTGGTGGCAGTAACAACTACCTTATAGTCTGGGAAGAAGGGGGAGTAGCTAGTAAACCTGTGCCAGCCTTCCCCAGGTGTGTATGTGTGTGTGTGTGTGTGTGTGTGTGTGTGTGTGTGTGTGTGTGTGTGTGTGTAAATCAAACCTCAAAGAGTCCTTGTATGTCAACTACTTGGGCAGGGACATTAAGCACTGGTTTGACAGAGAGGGTGCTGGCAATCTTGGCTTGGTCATTTAGCTGAGTTCTCAACTCTATAGCTGTGCCAGTGGGGAGTTGTATTGGGGATGTGGAGGAAGAGGGAGAAACCAGGCCCAGACTGTGGTTTCTGTGTGTTCTTAAGGGAAATTGCACTTGATGCAGAGAGATGCATCTGGAAATACTGTGTGTGTACTTGTCATCCTCTTAGTGTACATCCCCCACTCTTGCCAGTGGTGAGGATTGAGGCTCCTTGATTACTGGTCCAGTGGTGGGTCATCACACCCACCTTGGCTCTGTGGACATCTATATGCTACATGGCCCCACTGGTTACATTTAAAACATTGAATCCTTGATCCTGGCCATGTACCTGAACTAGTGGCTTCACCTGTTACTAGTGGACTCTGCTGGGGAGGTTTAGGCTGCCTACCATGGGTTCCCTTATACCCGTGTGCAGCACTGGGTATCCCTTTCCAGCACAGTGATGCCCTGCTTCTAGGTATAGATCTCCTTTTTCCCCAACTCATCTGCGGTATTGCATTTCCTCTCTGCCAACCAGATTCTCATGTCCTCAGACAAAATGCTAAGGGCTTGTTCCCTCAGCAAAATGTCTTCAACCCTTCAAAAGTGGTGTCCAGATACCCACTTGCCCCCTATAAAAATAAGTGCTTAACTCAGCAACATAATCACCCACACTTTTATCTGCCTCGCATCTATGCTCACAAAACTTTTTTCTGTAAATTTCAGGTGTTAATGTAAAACACTGTAATAAACAATTTTTAACTGTATTATAATTTAAGCAATCAGTATCAGACAATTTAGAAACAGCAGTTACAGCTTTTCAATGGAGTAAGGGGATCAGGAACCATACCCAGAGCCCTTGGTCAGCATTATACTGTTTATATACCCTTTCAAACATATGTATTTATTTATTTATTTACTTACTTATATGACATCTGTTAACTGGGTTAGTCTAAATGAGCTAGATGCCCATTTTCAGTGGAGAGCCGAGGAGAAACGCTCCAGAGAAATTACATACAAATTTAATTGAACAAAGATAAATATAATATAAATTATACAATATAGTAAAAGTAAAAAAGTAAAAAATAAAGGATAGAATATACACAAAAATTAAGTAAAATGCAGTTATAAAAATAAAATAGACTGATAATCTTACAATAATCATAAGCCAATATCAAAAGTAGAGAATATATATTTTACAAAAGAGGCATAGAATATGAAATAAAAAAAGTCAATATGCTGAAAAAGAGTAAAAAAAAATACCAAAAGCAGATGAACAACATACAAATGACATATATTTATGGTATAGAGGATTTTTATTAGGCCATTTTTCAACAGAGATAAATGTATTTTGTGTAAGAGCATGGAGATGTGACATTGTCAGCAGTAGTAATGAGAATTGAGGCATCAGCATATTGTATAAGACTTGAATGGCTGCAAGCAGAGTACAGGTGATTAGTAAAGATATTGAATAGTAGGGGACAAGGATAGAACCCTGGGGAACCCCAGTTTTTACAGGCAAGAAGGGGGAGCAAGAAGAAAGCCATTGGACTGATTGTAATCTATTAGTAAGGTAGCTGGAAAACCACTGCAAAGTGGAAGGAGAGAGGTTAATATCAGTCAGTTTTGCTAGTAGTTTAGAATGTGAAACAGTGTCAAATGCTTTGGATAGGTCAAAGAAGACACAGGAAACAAGGTGTGTATTATCTCTAGCCTGAGCAACTGTATGAGTAAAAGATAAGAGGGCAGTGGTAGTACTGTCATTAGGCCGAAAGCCATGTTGGGTAGGGGTTAAGAGATTCTCATGTATGAATAAAACTATCACAATTATCACCTTCTGTAAATTCTGGAAGAAATTTACTGACCTTTATTGCTTCTGGGGTTTGATTATTCCCTTCTCCATTACCTCCATGACCCTGGTGAAGAGTCAGCATCTCCTTTCCATGTTGCCTCTGCCTCTCATTTTCTTCAGCTTCCAGATATATCTGTCTCTCTGCTGATTTTAATTCCATTTGTTTCTGTTTCTTCTTTTCTTCAGCCTCCAAATACTGCAGTTTCTCATTTTCTTCAGCCTCTAAATGCCACAGTTTCTCATTTTCTTCTAAATGGCGCATTCCCTCTGTTGATTCTATTTCCAAACATTTGGCCCCCAGTTCAAGTCTCTTTACCTCCAGATGGATTTTTACGTCCTCTGAGGTAAAGTTGAACTGTCCATTTTCTGAGAGTTGTACATCCCCAAAGCCAGTCTGGTTGTCTTCTTGGTTACTGGTCTGTGATGCAGCTGTGGTTAAGGCTGCAATCATTTCTCCTTTAGTCAGGTTGGTATGCCTCAGTCCTTTGGGATGGCACATTTCAGCCAACTGGGTCCTTGTCAGCTTGCCATAATCCTCTGCTGACATCCTTGCCTGCTCTCCCTAACTAAGCCAAAAAAATAAATAAAACTATTGTGATATGAAACCCTGAATGTCTACCATGTGGCTGCTTGAGAGTAGAAACACCTTCTTTAGTGACCACTATTTACAGGCTACATGAGTTCAATAACCACACTACTAAATCCCAATATGTGATGTGGTGATCCCACCACTGCCACCAAATGTGACAACCCAACACTGGACTAGTAATCAAGGAGCCTCAATCCTCAACACTGGCAACAGTGGTGGGTGTTCACTGAGAGGATAACAAGAACACACAATATTTCCAGTTGCAGCTCTCTGCATCAAGTGCAATTTCCCTTAAGAGCACACAGAGACCACAGTCAGTCTAGGGCTGGTTTATCTCTCTTCTTCCAGATCAGCAATAAGACTCCCCAATTGCACAGATATAGAATTCAGATCTCAGCTGAGTGACCAAGCCAAGACCTCTAGCATGCTCTCTGTCTAATCAGTGCTTCATGTCCCTGCCCAAGTAGATGACACAAAGACTCTTTGAGGTTTGATTTACACAACACACACACACACACACACACACACACACACACACACACACACACACACACACACACACCAACACACAAGGAAAATGCTGGCACAGGTTTACTAACTATGCCCCTTTCTACCCAGACTATAGGGTAGTTATTACTGCCAACAGTCACTCCTTATCAGCTACTTTAGAGTCCTTAACAAATGGTGTCCAATCTTACTGTGTAATATTAATACTAATACAAATGGTAGTTTGACCAAGATCAAGGCTATTAGGAGTGGTCCACACAGTGTCACCAAATAAATATGCAAGTACTCTCAGAACTTAAATATCTCTACAAAGATCAGCCACAATGATAGGTTTAAATATATTTTATAATAAATAATACAAGAACAAGACAATACAAAGTATATATTCACGCTGGCATCAGAGTTCAAAACAATAGGAAATATTTAAAATAACATTGTAGTACAGGCTCACATACATAAAGAAAAACATCTAAACTAAGTTTTACTATATTCCTGACTGTATCTAAGAGAGTTATACTGTTCCATAGAAACTTAATTCATTAGAGCACAGCATATATGGTGAATGGTTCTTATTGTTGTTGTCAGGTCCAAGACAGAATGCAGAATGCTCTGTCTCTTTAAGGGACTTCTCAAAATAATATCTCAAATATTACTGCTGGGATAGCTTGCAGGATGACATCACTTCTCTTCATTTGACTTATATTTCCCAGGCCAAAACCCCCATTGCTAGAAGCTGGCAGTATTTAGCATCTACTTGTAAAAATATACAGACAAAGGCTTTTCCTCAGATCTTTGGCAGATGCTGGAAGTTATAAAACAATTGTATTCCTTCATACTTCAAAAGTAGCAATTAGTTCACTCCAAGGACAATACAGAAAGCTTCCTAGTGCAGACCTTGTGTCTCTAGCTGCATTAAAGACTTGAGAGATAGCCTCTTTATTGCGTCCTATAAAGTAATTTAATTTCAGCTATTTTTCTAAAATTTGCTGGACTGAAGATAACCCTCCAGTTTCCTCTGCTGACATATACATTTAAAAAGTTACAACAGTGCATGTTTATTTCTGTTCTCTTCCAGTAGGGCACACTGTGTGTACATTTTAAGCACCACTATACAAATGCGTTTTCAACATACATGTCTGTAAAAGCAGTTTGATATACACATGACATGCAGTTCTAATATATTTGTAACACACGCATCTTATATAAATCATTTCAGTAGTCACTAATGACATATAATTATTTACAAAATTCCAGCTAGCTGTGCTGGCAGTATCTCCTTTCATAACACTGGGGAACAAACATTATGGGGGCCAACAAGTGAGAATGACAGAATGCCAGCATTTACTTGTCTAGAGACAACAAGGGTACCAAACTACCACAAGAGGTTATAGCCTATCTTAGTAGATGGGAAACAGGCCACTGCTAAAAGAGACTCAGCTTTTGAACTAATCATTGTGAAGCCTGCAATGGTTAAAGAGGAGTGCTACTTGGTTGAGCAGTCTACTCCAGTCAGAGCTTTAGGAGGGACCCCATCCCAAATATCTTTGGCTAGGGTTCACCTTGACTAGGAAGGTGAAAAAGGAAGTAAGCAAGTAGGGGGTTTATTGGATATCCCTGCAGATGTCCTGATAGGGAATTATTTTGATAATGCAGTATCTTGGATTAGCAAGTACAATGGATTAGCAAGGAGGAAGTAAGGATAGCTATGAAGAGGATGAAGAATGGAAAGGCTGTTGGACCAGATGACATACCTGTGGAAGCATGGAGGTGTTTAGGTGAAATGGCAATGGAGTTTTTAACCAGATTGTTTAATGAAATCTTGGAAAGTGAGAGGATGCCTGAGGAATGGAGAAAATGTGTTTTGGTACCGATTTTTAAGAATAAGGGTGATGTGCAAAGCTGTAGTAACTACAGAGGGATTAAATTGATCAGTCACAGCATGAAGTTATGGGAATGACTAGTGGAAGCTAGGTTAAGAAGGGACGTGATGATTAGTGATCAGCGGTATGGTTTCATGCCGGGAAAGAGCACTACAGATGCGATGTTTGCTTTGGGATTGTTGATGGAGAAGTACAGAAAAGGTCAGAAGGAGTTGCATTGTGTTTTTGTAGACTTAGAAAAAGCATATGACAGGGTGCCTAGAGAGGAGTTATGGTATTCTATGAGGAAGTCAGGAGTGTCAGAGAAGTATGTAAGAGTGGTACAGGATATGTACGAGGGTAGTGTGATAGCAGTGAGGGCTGCGGTGGGAGTGATGGATGCGTTTAAGGTCGAGGTGTGATTACACCAAGGATCAGCTCTGAGCCCTTTCTTATTTGCAATGGTGATGGACAGGTTGACAGACGAGATCAGACAGGATTCCCCATGGACTATGATGTTTGCAGATGACATTGTGATCTGTAGTGAGAGTAGGGGACAGGTGGTGGAGACCCTGGAGAGAGGGAGATATGCTCTAGAGAGAGAAGGGGAATGAAGGTCAGCAGGACTAAGACAGAATATATGTGTGTGAATGAGAGGAAGGATAGAGGAATGGTGAGGATGCAAGGAGTAGAGGTGGTGAAGGTGGATGAGTTTAAATACTTGGGATCAATAGTTCAGAGTAATGGTGAGTGTGGAAGAGAGGTAAAGAAGAGAGTACAGGCATGATGGAGTGGGTGGAGAAGAGTGTCTGGAGTGATTTGTGACAGACGAGTACCTGTAAGAGTGAAAGAGAAGGTCTACAAGAGGGTAGTGAGACCAGCTATGTTATATGGGTTGGAGACAGTGGCACTGACAAAAAGGCAGGAGTTAGAGCTGGATGTGGCAGAGTTAAAGATGTTAAGATTTGCACTGGGTGTGACAAGGGTGGACAGGATTAGGAATAAGTATATTAGAGGGTCAGCCCAGGTTGGAAGGTTTGGAGACAAAGCCAGAGGAGCAAGATTACGTTGGTTTGGACATGTGCTGAGGAGGGATGCTGAGTATATTGGGAAAAAAATGCTAAGGATGAAGCTACCAGGTAACAGGAAAAGAGGAAGGCCTAAGATAAGGTTTATGGATATGGTGAGAGAGGACATGCAGGTGGTTGGTGTGACAGAGCAAGATGCAGAGGACAGGAAGAAAATGAAACAGATGATCCGCTGTGGCGACCCCTAACGGGAACAGCCGAAAGAAGATGAAGTACCTTGTGTGCATTCAGTTACACACAGTCAGGCTTGGAGACAAGCATATTGGTCTGGTAGCCGGGAGGGACTCAGACTCCACACTTGAAGCCTTGAAGCCAGGATTGGTGAGGTGGCTACATCAGGTAGGGAGCTACCCTATAGCAGTGAGACTGAAGGTGAGCCACAGCTGCTTGCAGATACTACTGTTCCCTTGGAGAGAGTGATTGCAAGGGCAGAGGAGACAAGTAGTACCCAGACTTGACAGTGAGGCACTGCTGTCACAGAATACCAGACTTCCTGTGCAAGGGTACATGGGAAGGGTTACAAAGAGAGAGTTGAGACAAGCTCAGATCTCAGATCCTACACTACAAGGCTTGAGGGAGGTAACCAGGGAGGTGCCTGATTCTCAAGGAAAAGGGGAATCTGTATACTGGGACAAAGGGTTACTGTATAGACAGTGGATCCCTGAGGGAGGGCGAGAAGGTGAGAGAATACAGCAGTTGGTAGTGCCCAGAGCCTACCATCTGGCACTTCTAGCCATAGCCCAAGACATTCCCTTTGCAGGTCATATGGGCATAAAGCATACCAAGAGACATAATATGAAGAACTTTTATTAGCCTGGGATTTTCAGGGATGTGACAGGGGACTGCAGGTCCTGTGAGCAGTGCCAAAAGGTAGGCAAAGCAGGAGACAAGGTCAAAGCTCCTTTGGTGCCTGTGATTGAGGAACCATTTCAAAGGGTAGTTAGGGATATTGTGGGGACTTTGAGTACCCCAAGTTCCACAGGAATGAAGTATATCCTTGTGGTAGTAGATTATGCTACCAGATACCCTGAAGCAGTAGCCCTGTCCTTCATTGAGGCAGAAAAGGTGGCAAATGCTTTATTAGAGATTTTCAGCAGGGTAGGTTTCCCAAAAGAAATACTGACTGACGGAGGTGCCATCTCCATGTCAGACCTGCTGGCTTGTCTGTGGAAACACTGTGGGTTAAAGCACCTAAAGACCACCCCTACCATCCTCAGACTAATGGTCTTGTGGAGAGGTTAAACTCTACATTAAAGACAATACTATGGGCATTTGCAGACCAATTTAAGAGGAAGTGGGACAAATATTTG
This sequence comes from Protopterus annectens, assembly GCF_019279795.1. Taxonomy (NCBI): domain Eukaryota; kingdom Metazoa; phylum Chordata; order Ceratodontiformes; family Protopteridae; genus Protopterus; species Protopterus annectens. The sequence goes on along the minus strand of NC_056732.1, from coordinate 240,504,332 downwards.
CCCCATTTGTTGTTTGCTTACAGAGAGGTTCCCCAGGAAACCAAAGTTTTTTCACCCTTTGAGGTGCTGTATGGGCATAGGATGAGGGGACCTCTAGATTTGATTTGCAATGAGTGGAGGAGTGAATGTGAACCCCACAAGGAGTCTGTTTTGGCATATGTCCTAAACCTCAGGTCAAAGCTCAGGGAACTCACGGGCTTGGCCCAAGAGAACTGTCAGAAGCCCCACAGCAGAAAAAGGTCTGGTATGACAGGAATGCTCGAGCTGGAGAGTATGCTGTAGGGCAGCAGGTTATGGTTCTCATTCCTGTCAGACAGAACAGGCTGCAGACAGCTTGGGAGGGATGCTTCAAGGTGTTAAGGAAGGTCAGTGAGTGTTAACTACATGGTAGAACTGCTAGGCAGGAGGCAGGGGCACAAACTTTACCATGTTAACATGATGAAACCTTACCATGATAAAGAGGCCGTTGTGCTGAGTATTTGTAGTGGATGGCAGGAGGAGTCAGAGGGGGTTCTGGTGACTGATCTCCTCAGTGATGCTCAGACTGACACCTCAGTGGAAGGGGTAGCAATGTCCCAGCAGCTATCCCCTACCCAGGTTTGAGAAATCTGAGCAGTGTTACAGGAGTTTGGGGGCACGTTCACTGTGAAACCAGGATGTACCCACCCGGTGCAGCAACATGTGGATACAGGACCCCAAAGGCCTATTAAGGAGGCCCCTTACAGGGTGCCTGAGAGAGTTAAACAGACTCTGGGGGAGAAAATACAGGGAATGTTGGAACTGGGGATAATCCAGGAGTCCAGCAATCACTGGGCCTCCCCGGTGGTGCTGGTACCAAAGAAGGATGGCAGCACCAGGCTCTGTGTGTACTACAGGAAACTAAATAGTCACAACACAATTATTTACTTTTTTTATTGGGCGTCAGAGATGATTAGTGGAAAAATGCATCCATGCAGGAATCTTGGTAAATACATGCCACAAAAATACCATTTAAATTTTTTTATTCATTTGTTATCCAAATTTGTCTCCACTGAAAAGCAAATTAGATATCTAAGTGAGACTAGCCCAGTCAAAAAGTATTTATTTATTTATTGATTGATCGATTGATTGATTGATTGATTGATTGATTGAATAACTGATTTATTTATATTTGTTGACCAGCATAGTCCATCTTGGCACATCCATTATCACCAGAACCTAGGCGTAAAAAAAAAAAACTCTGATAAAATGTGCAGTCAGATTATATATCCTGTAATGAAATCATTACAGTTACGATACAATTAAAAACAGATGGCATGCACAGAAAGTAATGACATCATTATGTTGTTTTCTATATACTAATTGGTCGATTGTTAAATGGCTCCAATTTGGAACACATAAGCAGGAGCAACAATTTTTGTATATTACATGCACTATTGCACAATATAAACTGATTATAATTCAAAACATGCACACTGATTGGATAAAACAATCAGCCTCCCCATTATAATTGCATCATTACCTATATGAAAATATTTAGCAATAGATAAATAAATAAATAATAATAACTCAACAACTATTGTTTTGTCATTAATGCCACCAGCTTCAGTGCTATTGCTGAACAGCAAATCTGTCACTGCTGTTTGGTCAGTGATATCAGCAGCATAAATTTAAAAAAACAAACTTTCTTTCCCTGCTTAAAAGTGTGCTTACAGAAATCAGTCCATATGCAGTTACTCAGACTCCATTCTAACTATAAAGAGAAAAACTGATTACACAGCCTTCAGCCCATTGATGCAGTCATATATACACTCACTTCTATTAGTAGTCCATGGCATCACCATTGGTTTTTTACTTTGAAATATGTCTGCATCAAGATGTCATGAATATACTATGAACGTGTCCCCGAGTGTAGGCCACATGTGTGGGCAGTGCATATCAGTTATGACCCTGCAGGGGAAAAAGATGAAAAAGAAAAAAAAAATCAATATACAATGATATTATTTAAAAATAACTAAGACACTTCTTTTTAAATAGTGACCTTGTGCAATAGCAATAACATATTTGTGTATGGATAATGCAGGATTACACCAGCCATGGGTAAATCCTGTATTACACACACCCAGCTATGAGTTTTTTGCTTAATTATATGGTGGAAGGCAATTAGTATTAAAAACAAATTACTCTGATTTGACAGAGTAATCAGCATGTCCATGCTAAATACAGCATTACTCATACACTATGTTAAGCAACTGCAGTGAAATATAAATAATTGCAACTACTAAAAAAGAAGCATTGCATTCTCCAACTACCTCCAATGTATAGCTGTTTTCATGCAAAGAATGTTTATTTAAAAAAAATCACACCAAAGACATTCAAGCATTAGTTCTTGAAGCTTTGTAAATCAAAATGAAAATGCACCCCTTCTGCAATATAATCAGAGCTCAGTAACTCACTAAACTAAAATCATAGCAACAACATCAGTGCCAGCAAGGCATCAAATGTACTCAAGTCTGATGTGCTTAAAATGTATGCAGATGTGTGCATGCACAATGCATCAAGCCATTCTCAAGACACTGAACTTTGCAAGAAAAGATGGGACAGAAAAGAAGCTCTGCAGTACAATAACATTTAAAAATAAATAAATAGTATTTCTTTTTAAAATAATGTCATTGTATAATAGTGACAACTCACTTTTGGTATAAGAGTAAGGCAGGCTAGTTTAGCAACACCCAATCGTAAGTTATTGCTAACGTGACTGATACTCTCAGGTTACAGGTTTAGGGATTTCTTAAGCAACTTTGCAGAATAGTAGAGATGCTGAATAATGCTGCAAAGGCAGGAACATAAAGTGGTAAACAAAGGTAACGCATGGGGGGGGGGTCATCAGTTTAAAGAGACTGACAGGATATTAGAGAAAAGGAAGAAGAAGTTTCCAGACAGGTTGATTACTTGACAGTAAGCAGGTTCATAAAAAGCTGGTTTGATTATTTGATGGTTTTGAATACTTACAGCAATCCTTCTCAACCTCTTAGTAGAAGAAATCTGGATAAAGCCTAAAATAATGGGGGAGACAAAGGCCCAAAACTAAGGACACATTTTATATATTAAGTAATTGCTATGTAAATTGTTAATATAAAATCCATCCAAACTACTGTCTGTTTTTTTTTTTTGTGGAGCTTTTCTCCCCAGGCCTCCGCTAAAAATGGACCTACGTCCAGTCGGACACTCCCTGTCAACAAATATAAATAAATAAATAAATAAAATATATTGCTCTTATAAGCTTAGAAAGTAGCTAGCTTAACAGGAACTGTGTTTGCTTGCATGTTCTGAAGGATTTGAAGTCAGAAACTCAAATATGTGTCATTATTTACTGACTTCAATCCTCAGTGATTTGCCAGAAAACCACAAATTTTATGAGGCACAGACCAAATTACATGGAAAAATCTGGACGTTCTGTGAAAATTTGGACAGTTGAGACGTAAGTGATTACTCATACCATCCAGACATTTTTTTTACATATTTGACTGAGATCACTACATCTTTAACCCACCCACAAAGATCGTAGGAAGGGAGGGTTGCAAAATAGCCCACCAAGTCCTCTCCAAACTTTAATATACTAATTACATGGTTGCACAGCAGTGAGGAAAGCTGAAATGTCCTGGAAAGAGAATGCACCAATCTCATACAACCAATGATTCCACAAACAAATAAGGTTCATGGGTATATACTAGGCTAACCACCACCTAGGCCTTTATAAGCTTAATAGTGCAGCACAACCCAGCTGTGTCCCAATGTAACATAGGGATCTATTTGGAGGGGTATGTAAACTAGGAGGTTGCTAAAGGTATAGTAAAGAGAGGTAAGTTAGTTAGGGAATATTTACTGCCAGCCTCTGTCTGAGACATGGAGGCCAGACTGGGGTTAAATTTTTGATTTCTCATCCAATGATCAGGTAATATTTGAAAAGAGTTAAGGATGGACCCTGTTCACAAGGATGGGTAGCTAATTCCAGAGAGTGGTGATCCTTTGTGAAATGTATTTGTCTCACCAGCATGTTCTATTTATGTCAAAAGCAAAGTTTAAATCCTTGGATCTAGTGTTTCTGGTGCTATTCATTTTGCAGATGTGCAAAAGGTCCATTGGGGCTGGAACTAGCTTGCCTTATAATGCCAGGCACAGATTGCTTCTCAGTAGTCTGTAGGAGATAAGGCTTTAAGGTGATCTGTATAGGACAATGTGTTAATACCCTGGATCGTCTTGGTGAGGAACCTCTGTGACAGTTCCAGCTGTTGCATATGCCTGGTCAGGTAAATGCCAACAGGGGCATTATACACAATGATGGATCTGATAAAGGCTGAGTATAGTGGTGCTATAAATTCACTGGTTCTGGATACCATACCCTTACTTATAAGTTGGGTAACATTGAATGATTTTCTTACTACCTTGGCTATGTGTTGGTCAAAGCCCAGATTACTGTCTACATATGTATCCATATCCACAACAACTAGGTAAACTGTTAGGGGCATTTTATTGATAGAGTAATTAACCTGGACTTTTTCCCAAAAGGCACTATAATGCACTTCTTGGCAGTGAATTTTAATATGTGGCTTTGACACCAGTCACTTGCCTGTGTTAGACCCTCTTGTAGTATGTTAATGTCATGGGGAGAATCTATGATAGCTCCCAATTTGCAGTTGTTTGCAAACGTGGTGAACCAGAGGCCCTTGACATTAGCCTTGACCTCTGAGAAGTAGATGTCAAACAAAAGCAGGCCCAGCACTGAGCCTTGAGGTACTCCACTGCTGACCGGTACCATTTTTCCCTCAGCCATTGCTTTTATGACCCTCTCAAAGAAGTCTACCAGGTTAAGAAGGCATGACCTTCCTTTGACAAAACCAAACAGGGATGTAGGCTGCCCATGTCTTTGTTGATACTTCCCATGATAATTTGTTCCATGACATTGCATATTAGACTAATCAGACTAATGGGTCTGTAGTTTCTGGGGTCATTTGATGGTCCACTGTTGTGTAACTGGATAAGCGTTGCAGTCCTACACTCACATGGCATGTAGCCTGTTCTGAGACTGCAGTTGAAAAATTGTTCACATGGTCCTGATAGGTCACGTCTCAAGCTGTTTAGCAGGCAACCCAGGATATTGCCTGGGCTCATTGAGGCTGTGTTTTTTACCTTAGTGAGTGCTATCATGACTTGCTCCCTGCTGATAGTTGGGGGGTTATATTAGTAGTGATTTCACGGGGGGAGGTAGAGAGAGGGTTGGAGGTGAAGTTAGAGCTGAATTTGTCAGCCAGTAGATTCACTATGTCACTCTGCTTAGTGAAGGTGGTACCATTTACCAGCAGTTCAGCCCACTGCTGTGTGTTACTTTTAAGGTTTTTCACATAGCTGTAAAAGGTCTTGTAGTTGTCTTTAGCCTGAGAGGCTATCTTGACTTCATAACTGAGCTTGTTGTATTTAATTAGTCCTTTTAGTTTCCTGTTTAGTTTAATTAGTGAGCTGTTGCCATTATGAGAGCTGCTCTTTCTGATTTTGACCATGACTTTTTTCATTTTGTTATATACCCTGTTAAAGTAGCATTCCACCAGCATGGTTTGCTTTTGGGGTTTGTTTTGGGATACTTCTGGTAGGTACAACAGCCTGTATGCAGCCATTTACATGGTAGCACAGGGTTTATGTGAACAATTCCAAATAGATTGCTGTGAATGGTGGGTTTGGAGGTGCAATGAATTTTGACAGACTGTCACTTAATAGGATGTATTTTGCTTTAGAATAGTTCCTGTTACACGTTTTGTTGGGTTTTCCATGTTGAATTTTGTTTTGAAGGAGACGGCTTTGTGATCTGACTTCAGTAGTGAGGACATGACAGGGGGGGGAGTGCAGCATTTTCCCATATTGCTGAGTACTAGGTCCAGTAAGTTCAAACCTCTGGTTAGACTGTGCACTACATTGTGCATGCATGTTGGAGGCAGTGTATATTTCTCAAACTATACAGAGGTAGTTAAAGTCTCCTAAAAATAAGGCATTTGGCTGGATGGTGAGTGCCTCCAGCAGGTCTAGGTATGAGTTATAGGATTCTTGGGGCACAGATGGTGCCCTATAGCTTACTATGATAGGGTAAGGGACTTTATCTCTGGTGATTTGCATGTGAATGAACTCCAGGGTATCATACTGTTTAACCAACCTAGAGGTATATTTGTTGCTAATGTAAAATCGAGACTCCTCCACTTTTGGTTCCTGTCTGTGTGGCTGATGGTCTAAATGTATGGAAGGCACTGGAGCCTTGCATTGCCAGAGTGCTTTTTGTGGCTTTAAAGGTAATTTACTGCAGCTATTGCCATGCACTACAACCACAACCATGCTATATTGTTTTATCAAGTATTTCCCTAATTTTGTAGAAATGTAATTCCTGACCAACAAATTAAACCAGAACACAACTAAGTCATTGAAAACTTGGAATCCTGGAAAACATTTGAAAGAAAAAATGTATACATTTCACTAAACCTATTCTCAATATATTAGTGTTATATGAAAGAGTGCTGTATTAGACTGAATACATCATTTTAAAGGCATCTAACTAATTACATGCAATTTACAAATGTAGCCTATAATTATTCACTTAATCTAATTAAAGGCATACTTTAGTATAATAACACATATGCTAAATAAATTTTAACACCTCAATTATCTTGTAAAAAATATTTACAGTGAACAGTGTGGAATAAAGATGTTAAGTTCCCTTGTTTGTAAAAAGTAACAGTCTTTCTATAAACTATAAGTGTTCTTTACCACAGTCATCATTTTGGAAATAAGAAAGAGATTTCATAATGATCACACAAAACAGCTTATAATGAACTTTGCACCTGCTTGTAATATACCGTGAGGTCATAGCTCTCAACCTTCCATCTCTAAAATGAGGAACACTAGCCCTCATAATGTGGAACAAATGGGCAAAATGTGCAACATATACTAATGGCTTACTAACAACTTCAACAAGGAAGGTTATAGGATATTTAAAATATGATGGTTTTACTTATAAAGAAGAACTTTTAATGAATTAATATGATTCATTTCTATTTACAATGGATTTCACTTTAAAAAAATCCTAACACTGAATGTGTGACAGAGACTTTCAATGTGGAACTTTGAGGAACTTTGAGGAACATGAACGTTTTAAGACCCCAAATGAGGTACGTTCCTCGTAATGAGGTACACTTGAGAGGTATGCGTGAGGTGTTCCCATCTGTCTTTCCATATCTCGTGCATCTACCGCACCAAATTATTTTTCAAGAATATATCATGGAGAGCATGTGTGGGCAACACTTTGCAAACAGGCAGCATGCAAAAAGGTGACAAAGACCTAGGATGAGGAGCACTAAGCATCTGTGCCATGCATTTTTACTTCTCTGGTACAAAACCTTGTTGCTGTACAGTTTTAAAATGATTTGATTGTATACTGCATATTTTACGTATAAAACCTCTCTTAAACATTTAATCCCAAATAAAATTTAAACACCTCCATTTTTAGCTAAACTGTTTCTTTACATGATTATATGTATGTATACATTATATATATATATATATATATATATATATATATATATATATATATATATATATATATATATATATATATATATATATATATCTATATGGGACCCGGACACATGTTCAACTAGCATATGTCCAAATCACAAAACGTCGAACACACATACACGAAAGCGCTTAACATCGACAAGCGCTTCCGTGTATGTGTGCCTGTTTCGTAGATCGGACTACAGTGCGGGTAAGGGAAAATTCCCTTTTCCCTAACGTAGTGTGATCTTGGAGTGAGAATAATAAAGTAGGGGGGTGTGGGGGGTGTGGGGGGTGTAGGGGGTGCAGGGGGATGAAGCCCGCCTGCAGAAACATAGATTTTTTTTTTGAACTACACATACACAGAAGCGCTTTTCGATGTTAAGTGCTTTCATGTATGTGTATTCGATGTTTTGTGATTCGGACATATGCTAGTCAAGCATGTGTCCTAGACCCATATATATATATATATATATATATATATATATATATATATATATATATATAGGTCTACTTTTTCTTATCGAAAGCTCATCCTTTTGTAAAGAAAAAGTACAAGCCCAATTATGTGCAAGTGCACTTAAATGAAAGTGCACTTTTGCGACTACTGATTCAATGAACCGTTAAGATTAAAAAAAAACACTACAAAGTCATTTTTGCAGGGGGGCAAGCCCCCCTGCAACCTCCACGCCCCTGGTACTTTATATATTCTAACTCCAAGATTGCACTATAGTGGGGAAACAGTATATTCCCTTATCCCCACTGTAGCGTGATGCAATGTTTTTTTTTTAATCTTACCGGTTCATTGAACCAGTAGTCATGAAAGTGCACTTTCATTTCAGTGCATTTTCACATAAATGGGTTTATACTTTTTCTTTTTGAAAGGAATAGCTTTCGATAAGAAAAAGTAGATCCATATATATATATATATATATATATATATATATATTTACCTGAAAACGCCGAAATCGCAGAACGCCAACAATGAGAACACCGACACTGGAAGATCGACAATGGAGAAGACCGACAGTTGAGAATCCCGATGCTGAGAACACCGATATGTTAAGGTAAGTGTGCGATAGGGATGGACATTAGGGTCAGGGTGTGGGTAAGGTAAGTGTGTGATAGTGACGGACGTTAGGATAGAGTGCAGGTCAGGTAAGTGTGCAATAGTGGCGGAGTTTAAGTTTAGGGGCGGGTTAAGTGAGTTAGGGTTAGGGTGCGGGTAAGGTAAGTGTGCGATAGTGATGGACTTGAGGGTTAGGGGCGGATTAAATGAGTTAGGGTTAGGGTGCGGGTAAGGTAAGTGTGCGATAGCGACGGACCTTAGGGTTAGGGTTTGGGTTAAGGTTAGTGCATAGATAGTTGTGTATGTAAGGTTTAGTGTAGGTTTGTAAGGTTTTTGGTGTGCTTGTGTTGTGTGTGTGTTTTTTGGGAAAGGTATTTGTTTTGTTGATTGTCGGGCATGTGAAGTTTCATGTTTTTGAACTTTTATTTTTTTTTTCGTGTCAGTTATTTTGTTGTCAATGTTTTGGTGTGTCGGTCTTATCAGGTAGACCCTATATATATATATATATATATATATATATATATATATATATATATATATATGAGTCTACCTGATGTTGTCAAAATCTCAGATTATTGAATTCCATTGTGTCAACACTCAAAATATCGAACCTCACTTCATCAAAGCAGTGGAACAATGAAAATGTTCCCAGGGTAAGTAACCTGTTGTGCAAGATGGTGAACTTTGCCCTTTTCCTAACTGTAGTTCAATCTTGGAGTTAGTATATTTAGTTAGAGTGTGTGTGGGGATGTAGCCCCCCACCTTGGTGGGTTAGGGATGTAGCAGTTTGTTTTTTTTTGGGGGGGGGTAATTGGTTACTTACCCTGGATGTATCTTCGTTGTTCTGCTCATTTGATGATGTGGGATTTCCATATTTTCAATGTCGATAAACTAGGTTTCAATAATGCAGGATTTCAACAAACTGTGTCGGTGTTATCAGGTAGATCCATATATATATATATATATATATATATATATATATATATATATATATATGGATCTAGGACTTTTGATCAAAAAATCAAGAGCCTGAATCTATTATCACCAAACATACTTTACCGAAAGCGCTTTCACCGAAAAAGTGCTTATGTTACAGTATGTTTAAACAAAAAAAAAAAAAACATTAAACCTACATCTATGCAGGGGGCCAAGCCCCCTTGCATCCCCCACAACCCCGGTACTTTAATATTCTCACTCCAAGATCGTACTACAGTGGGGAAAAGGGAATTTTCCCTTATCTGCACAGTAGTACGACCGAAACAACGTGCATACTTATCCAAAAGTGCTGCTTCGGTGAACAGCACTTTCGGTTAAGTATCCTTGGTGATTTCTGCTTCAGTGGAAAGTGCATTTGAGGATCTGTACAGATCCCATATATATATATATATATATATATATATATATATATATATATATATATATATATATATATATATATATATATATATATATATATATGGATCTACCTGATAACACCGACACTCTAAAACACCGACAATGAAATAACCGACACGAAAAAAACAAAAGTTCAAAAACACGAAATTCACATGCCCGACAAACCACAATCCCGACAATCAACAAAACAAATACCTTTCCCGAAAAACAAACACACAACACACCAAAAACCTTACAAACCTCCACTAAACCTTACATACACAACTATCTATGCACTAACCTTAACCCAAACCCTAACCCTAAGGTCTGTCACTATTTCACACTTACCTTACCCACACCCTAACCCTAACTCACTTAATCCTCCCCTAACCCTCAAGTCCGTCACTATCGCACACTTACCTTACTCGCACCCTAACCCAACCTCACTTAACCCGCCTCTAAACCTAAAGTCCATCACTGTCACACACTTACCTGACCCACACCCTACCCTAATGTCTGTCACTATCACACACTTACCTTACCCACACCCTGACCCTAACGTCCATCCCTATCACACACTTACCTTAACATGTCGGTGTTCTCAGCATCAGGATTTTCAACTTTTGGTCTTCTCCGTTGTCGATCTTCCGGTGTCGGTGTTCTCGCTGTTGGCGTTGTGGAATTTCTGCGTTTTCAAGTAGACCCATATATATATATATATATATATATATATATATATATATATATATATAAAATTTCATCGAGTTTTTGGAAACTCAAAATTCATATGGTCAAGGCCATATGATTGATTTTCTGAAAATTCAAAATAAAATAAAAAAACACTTCTATGCTTTTCCAAGGGGAAGTCTTCTCTGCTGTACCCCCATGTGAGAGCTGCACCCCTCACACATCCTGCAATACATATATATATATATATATATATATATATATATATATATATATATGGGTCTACTTTGTTTCGTTGAATCTCATTTCACTGAATTTCATTTTACCCCGAGCACTTCACTGAAAACACAAATTACTGAAAACTCAATTCACTGACTCTCATTTCACTGAACTGAATTTAGTATATATGGCACTTTGTAGAGTACTGTAAGGTAAGTAAAAGGTATATGCCCTTTCCCCCACTGTAGTGTGATCCTGGAGTTAGTATATATAGTTAGGAGGAGTGTGGGGGCACAGCCCCCCACATTGGGGGATGTGGGAGGCATAGCCCTCACCTTTTTTGTTTTATATTGTATTTTACCAAAAACCTCACAACAATACATTTTAAACAATAGACATGCATAGTTGCAATATAAAATGACTAACTCTCTCCAGAAGATAATATGTACTCAAGCTAAGTGGGGGGGGGGGGGCTACACCCCCACAAACCACAATGTGGAGGCTGTACCCCCCCACCCCCCCTTACTATATATGCTAACTCCAGGATCACACTACAGAGGGGAAAATGGCATGTACCTTTTACTTGCCTTATAGTACTCTATATAGTACCATATATACTAACTGCAGTTCAGTGAAATGAGATTCAGTGAAATGAGTTTTCAGTAATTTGAGTTTTCAGCGAAGTGGTCAGGATGAAATGAAATTCAGTGAAATGAGATTCAACAAAACAAAGTAGACCCATATATATATATATATATATATATATATATATATATATATATATATATATATGTATAGACATACCAACTCTGAGATTGCACTACACTGGGGAAAAGGGTAAATTCCTCAATCCCCACCACTGTACCGCGATCTACAAAAAAAATTTAAAAAGAAATTTACCCTTTTCCCCACTGCAGTGCAATCTTGGAGTCGGTATATATAATTTACGGGGTAGGGAGCAGTCCCCCAAAATGTAGATTTCTTTTTTTGTTTGTTTTTATTTTGAGTTTTCGGAAACTTGATCATATATCTGGTCTTAATCATATGAATTTTGACTTTCTGAAAACTCGAAGTTAATGGCACAGGTATTACCCCAAGCAATCCCTGGATGTGTGGTAATAGCTGTACCATGCACACACCCCAACTGCCTTATTACACTTATAAACGGCACCTGTTTTTTTTTTTCAGTTTGAAATTTTCATTCAGCAGTTTATGTTTGATGATTTCATGCTTTGGAGAGCATTTTATTGTAAAACAGTTCCTCCACTGAATTTATCTAACTGAATTCTTTGCAAAGTTATACCTCTGAACTGAGTGGAATTTTCATATTATATGTTCAAGGTAGTCACATAAGGGACCCTTCTGTCAAATTCTTCTGTGCTGTTGCACAGCCCAGTTAATAAACAACTGCTAACACTGCACAGTGGCTCTCCTATACATGCTTGAGGTGAAATTGCTCAGGAGTCAGTAGCATGCAATAAAAAGAGAAAAATGGCACAATGCCAAACATTGTTTCATACAGGAAATCATTGGCAGTGCAATATCTAATTGTCTGCTGACCATAATTCACTTCTTTAGCGAGATTTGTTCCATTTTTCAAGTTAGTGCAATCATGGAATCGGTTGATATAAGCCCCTCTGCAAAAAAAAAACAAACAAAAAAATGGATTTTTCACCCTTTTGAATCCTGGGCATTTATTTATTTTTTTGTCCTTTTGGAATTACATCTTTTAGGAAGTCAGTGTTTCATTGTAGAACCCTGCTCAATGTGTCAGCTGAGTTCTGGCAGATAAATATGTCTGAATGAGGAAGCTTACTTATCACTAGTGTATTGCTTCACAAACTTGTGTACTGTTTTTCAGATAGCACAACTTCAAGATTGTTCATAAGATTAATCATTCTGGTGGAAATTAGAAGACATGAGAGACACTTGCATGCAAATCTTAATGTTCACGCCCATGTTTTTTATCAGTTGATTTTATAAAATGATATGCCTGTTGTACGAAGAAAATATTCATCAGGGTAATCATTTTGCTGGCAACTCCCAAAAACGGAAAAAACATCTATGTAAGCAGTGAAGGTCCCCCATCTCCTGTCATTTTTTTGTAATTTATTTTAGCTAAAGACACTCTTGTTGCCTTTATTTAATGGGTTTCTGTGGCATTTTTGTATGTTTTATATCTGTTTTAATATACTGTACATTTGCATTTATTATGTGTTTTACTTTTGTGTACTGTATCT